>NC_134839.1:4757020-5065448 GCF_965363235.1 Mytilus galloprovincialis | reverse complement strand
CCTTTGAGTTTGTTATTTTTATAGGACCTTTTCCTCCTTCTTGCATTTATGACACATATTCATAAAAATGAAAGATTACCCAAAATAAGTATACGGCATACTTTTGACGTACAGTTACTAATATTTTGCTGAACGTGAATGTAAAAATCAATTTTGCTTAAACTACTTAAGCAAATGATGCAAGTAGTTACATACCTGTATGTAAGGCGATTATCATAATTATCCATTTACGTAATTCTATATTTTCTTACTCTATAAAAACTCATCATAGATACCAAAATTGACAGTTTGTGCACCAGATGCGTATTTTATTGTCAAACAACCCATCAGTGACGCTCGAACGAAAACAATTTAAAAGGCAAAATAAAGTACGAAGTTGAATACCTCCAAAAGGTTTTTTGCAAATATAGCTATTTCATCCTTCATGGGTAGAAAATCCTATGTAAGGGGATTATGGTAATGCATTCATGTAATTTTATATTGTGCTTATTCAATTATAGTTCCTAATTCCTTTCCATTTACTGTGAATTGTTTATGTCGTGTGTATCAATTTTTGTCGATTGAGATATCAACTATATTCTTGGATACGTCCTTTTGTCAAATTCTGCATACTAGCCTATCAAAAATTTACACTTCATTGAACTTTAAAATTCGTGTTACATCTACACCAAAACAATCTACGAAGTTTTGTTATCCTACGAATAAAAATGAATCCCAATTAAATTATTCAATTTATTGTAATTTAATGGGTAATTTTATTGTCCAGTTTTTGTTTGTGATTCCGGTTATTGTTATGGTATATTTTTTCCCTATTAAGTTGCTGTAAGTGTTATTGACTATTTGATATTCAAATGACTTCTCATCATATAATACGACAAATAAGTTATCACTTGTGAATTTCAAATACGTATTTGTGTACTTATTTTTCAATATTTATTTTGGGTCTTCTTCTTATATACATATTATTATAAATTATATTAAAAATGGCACAAAACAATTACAAAATGTCAGACAGAACTGTTTCTAAAATTACTTAAAGCTCGTAGATGTATGAAGGGCAAAGATTATTTGAAAGAAAAAAAGCTGAATGTAAAAACAAAGAAATTTTGAGATCTAATGAAAAGATAACATAACATGATAATTGATTAAATTACTACAAAAACAAGAAGATATAGCGTGATAGCCAGTTTGACAACTCTCTAGCATAGACCGAATAACATACATTCAGAAGTAAGCAACTACAAGTCACCATACGGCCTTCAGCAATCAGTAAAAACCTATATCAATAAGCAACTTATTAAAAGTTCCGAGATGACAAATTTAAACCATTTCAAAAAAAGAAAATTGACGGCCTGAATTATGTACAAAAAAAACTCACGAAAAACTAAAAAAATATACAGCATCAACTGACAACCACTGACTTCCATTTTCCTGATGTAGAACAATCACATACAGAATGTAATAAAAGTAAACATGTTTGCGGTGCCCAACTCTTCCTTATCAGGGACAGTACTGTAGCCGCATAACGTTAGACAAATCTGACAGATTGATACAAATGACAAAGACAACTACCAAAATAAAACAGATATACTGTTATATACCACTGTCCCAGGTTAAGGGGAGTGTTGGGATCCCGCTAACAATGGTTGTCGTTTATTTATGTGTTACATATTTGTTTTTCGTTCATTTTTGTACGTAAATTAAAAACAAATTCTCGTTTGAATTGTTTTATATTGTCATTTCGGGGCCTTTTATAGCGGACTATGAGGTATGGGCTTTGCCCATTTTTTGAAGGCCGTACGTTGGCCTGTAGTTGTTTATTTTTGTGTTATTTGGGGGTCTTGTGGAGAGTTGTCCCATTGGCAATCTTACCACATCTTTTTTTTTATATATAAAGTACAGATCTGAAAGTACTTGCATTTACTGAAAGCTAGTTCAAAACTAATAACAATTGATAGACAAAACTTTCATATAAGAAATAAACTTCAATCAGTATATACACACCTGATATCCTGACGTCATTAATAATCAGAGAAAAACATTATCATTTGCAATGCAAATATGTTGGTATATTTCAGCCCTGTGAATGTGCATATGTATATAACAGTAATATTTCTATTGGCTTTAACTTACAGACCCAAAAATTAATTTTAAACCCATAAAACATTACTTCAAGTTCTTATTACATCGTTGAATAGGCAACATTTTAGAATAAATGTGTTTAAAGGATCAATACGTTAACCCGGATAGTATCTTAATTTCCAGGCTCGATAAACATCATTTACAGGTACAGTCAAACTTAAAACCAATCCATTTCTATCTATGAAAATTCGTTAATGGGTTTTACTTACATTTTTTTCAAATGGTCACAAAGCATGTGTTTATAGATGTCGTGTGGATCGTTTTAAGTATATACTAACGTGTTTGTGTAGTTATAATAAGTTATGTTTGACTTTACGTGTGTGTGTATCAGCTACATTTGATCATTGTTGTATATAACATATTGAGAGCAAACCAAGTTAAGGAGAGTTGTTGCAGTTTCAAGCGAATAATGACACACAGACACCGATAATTTTGTAAACCAGACGTTTCGTCAACAAAAGCCCCCACAGTGACGCTCAAATCAGAAAGTTGGAGAGCATTGAGGACCAAAAACTCCTAAAAGTTTTGCATTTTTTTTTTTTTTATTTTGAGAAACGATTTTTTGTTGAAATACTTGTTTGTCCTTATAGTGATCAAGATTTGTTGAATTGCTGTACCCCTTTTGTTGACATGTTTGCCTTTTATGTCTGTTGTTTTGTTCACACATTGTTTAATTCAGGAATATGACAGTTGTTTACCATTCGTTTGATGTGTTTGAGCTTATGATTTTGCAATTTAATAAAGACTTTTTTTTTATTTTCCGGTATTTTTGTTATTTTACCTTTCCCTAGATTAAACAGTTTAGTTCTCGTTTGCAAGTGAACTATAGTTGTTCATATAATAAAGATATTGCATGTCGAATAACATTGCACAAACTACCTCGGAGAAATCCTTGCAACAATTAAAAAATCATTCAATTATCAGATTTTGGTTTTGTAAACAAAATGGCGATACTGTAAATGAATAAATCAATGTTTGATTCAACAATATCCAAATAAGGTCAGAAATAGTATCATTAACTCTAGGTACTTGTTTAATTACTTTTAGCATGCCATCTTTTCATTTGACCACTCTATTAATGCACTAAATATAGGATTCATTTGGACATAAACTTTGTGAATGAAATTTGTTCAAACATGTTTCTGATTTCCCAAGGTACTACGCAGACCTACGGGCACCTTGATTATGACTATATCGTTATGAGATTAGAAACACACTAAAATGTTATAAACATTTTGGAAAGGAGTGTTAAATGTGTGAGGTGCAAAACATGTCGAACAAAACGTATGAATAGGTTGTGGTTCTTAAATAAATGAAAATTTCCTATACAGACAAATCATTTCCTTATGCTGTCGTTGTTAATATAACATAAAGCGAATATTAAACAGGTTTTTGTTTTGTTTCTGTTTGATCGCTGTAAATTATTAAATATGGGAGATTAATCATTGTGATGTCAGGAAAATATGGATACGGTTAAATGTATCGAATATCTGAATGTGAGTGCTTAATATTGCTATTCTCACCCAGTCTGTTTAAAATATCGAAATGGTTTTTGAATTGACAGTTTTTAATTTTAATGATAACATTTTTTGTGTAATATTACACTGCGATTATTATGACATGTTGAATAAGAGAATGAATGGAATGAACAGATTTTTTAATAACGGGCAAAGAAAATACTGCATAGAGAAGAAAGATCATATAAAATAAAGAATAGAGAATAATCATAATAATGGGGTTCTAAATATAAAGACTACTAGTAACTGAAAATATAACAGAATTGTGTAAAAATGTACTGATTACAGATAAGAACAATGCCGAGAATACATTATTCAATTAATTTCATGAAAGCTTTATTTTTAAGATAAATAAATAATAATGAGCGCTAAAATTGTTAGAATACAGAAATGAAAGATCTCATCATTACCCTGTAGTATTATCTCGCAATGATGAGACATGGTACAAACATATAATAAAATAATCACGGCATGAACGAATACATTATACAGTTTCAATGAACATAACTAAATATATATTTCAACTATTAGCTTGTTACATTATCCTTCAGGAGTCCAAGCTCCTCACGATTTTCCACTTATCACTCAGGGAAGTAATTATTTGTAAACAAACTTATTTTTATTACTGACTGAATTGCTATAATGGTAAGCAAGACATAAATTATATATTACATATATTTTCTACCAGTTCCTTTAATAGTCTTCTGTTGTTTAACGTAAATGGTCACCTTGAGGAATAACTTCGAAATCAACATCAATGTTGGCGTTAGTCTCTGCTGTGTTAAGTTTTAACTTGAAACAGCACCAGCCATGCCAGTATATGTATGAATAAAACTCAGGTCAGAATAGCATGGACAATATGTTAGTTCTATGTCCTTGTGAATATATTGTGAGGAAAGTTATCAATAATTCTGCAGATAATGCAATTTTATCAAGTGTTTTGTACATTTTCTGTTAAAATTTTCACACAATCAGTGAAACATTTAAACAGGCTAACTAAATTTTTGTTACTGAAAGTTTCAAACAATGAAAAGTGTTTTATTTACCAAATAACTCGTGTGTTTCTGTGAGAAAAAAAAATCATGTGCAATTTTTGGAATTAAAGGGAAAGAAGATCCTTTTGCAGCGCACTGGCGCATGTCAATTGTGAATATATATATACTTACCAAATATATTTTCTTTATCATGATAATCACATCGACATTATCAAGAAGTACATATCATAGGAAAAATGCACAAATTACAGATAAAATATTTAAAACACCCTATTTTGAGTGCACCTCCTGCCAAATCAGTATTTGTTGCATCTATATATACTAGATGAGTATAATCAATGTAAATAAGGTAATTTTTGGAAGAAAAACCCAAAATTTTGAAAAAAAATAAAACAACCCCAATAATGTTGTACCATAACCCCAAAATCAATTCTAATCTTCCTTTTGTGTATTGAACCTTCTAGTAAAACTTCATAGAGACCCATTCACTTATACTCAAGTTATTGTCTGGAAACCAAATGTGTCTTCTTGAAAACAACTATGACATGATTAAGCATTACTCGAAAGCAAATTTTTGACATGCTTGTATTTCCCATTTCCATTCTCAATTTTATTTTGCTGTCATATAAAAAACTTGAAAAGTAAGCTACATCATGTACATGTAACAAAAAAATATATGCAAGAAATGACGTAAAACCGACTCTGAATTAGTACATGAAATTGATGTCACGTAGAACTCACAAACTGAAGATGATCAGAAATAATGTTTTTTTATTAGAGTCAGATTTTTTTAACCGAAGCCCTTCAGCGCTATCAATTAAAATTATTTAGTCAAAATTTAACACTAGTATTAAGGTTCATCATAACAAATTGGCAAATACGGCCTTATTATCACCTAAAACATCTACTGTGTACGGTCTTGCATGTGCGGTTTTGGAAGTTTTTAGATATAATAAAAGTTAAATTTATTTTGCATATCTGAAAGATAAAATCATTTTTGGTCAAGATCTGGATTCAAAATATTTTTTTTGTCCTATGCTTGAACAGATTTTTTATTCATCAATTTGGGAATCAGAATATTTTTTTCAGGGAAAATACCATAACCCCTCATGCCTTTTCAAGTTCAATGTTCGTTCCCTAAACATTTTCCATCTGATCTTATTATTTTCTTTTAGACATAAACAATATGTTAATGTACCCTAGGACATTCGTTCTGAACATGCATGAAATATTTGCCACTGGACGTTAAACAACCAACAACCAATCAATATATAGGACATTGTCTTAGTATAAAGCTGGCATTTAAGGTAGCGCCTTCCTCATATTATACTTATTTCTGAAAACAATTTTTAGTGTCTGTTCGGCTTATACAAGTCTTATGTCAACTTAGTATCTTCCATTCGTTTTTTATTTTTTAAGGAATGACTGTAATATTTTTTCTGTCTAAGATGAAATAACATCCAAAGTGTAGTGCAAACTGAATAACCCGCATAGCGTGTTATTTTAAATGTGAACCGCTTTTTTATGTAATTTCAAATAGGCAGAACACATATTACAGTAATTTCTTATGATTTAATTCTTAATTCCATTGTAGACCGGAGTAAATCATGAAAAAACGTTGATGACGTCACGGTCACATGACTCAATTATGTCTATGAGCTGATACACAAAACAACGTCAGTCAATCAGAAGACGCGTTACATTCAAAATTAAATTATTAAAGTTTTATTAACAACGAATATTTTATGTTTGAAAAGGTAAGAATGAGTTGAGGTGAATAAACATTTTAATTGTATATTTTGAAGAAAAAAAAACAGAAATGTTTTGAGAAAATCCATATCCTGGATATTTGAAAGTATTGTTAAAGTGTCGGCACATTAATTTTTATCTTCGGTTTTAACATATTTGTCATAAACTTTCAAAATTTTACTAACAATAACCTGCAATAAAAGGAGCACCGAAAGTATCCAGATGAATACTTACCACTTTGCGGTAAAATATATCTAAATAAACTGCCAAGGAAATGGATTTAGTTATTGAAAACATAAAATGAAATTTATAATTTATAATTTCCTATTTGTTATTTACGTAACCCAGTTGTGGTTCGTGTCAGATTTCAGTTCAGTTGTTGTTTGCGGGTTTACATCTGGTCATGCACTCTTATGGTTAGTGGAAGGTTTAGGTATACAATATAAAAAAGAAGATGTGGTATGAATGCCAATGAGACAACTGTCCAAAAGAGACCAAAATGACACAGACATTAACAACTATAGGTCACCGTACGGCCTACAACATAATAAAAATATGTAAAAGGCCCCGATAAGAAAAATGCATGTTCTAACTTCAAAGTGTTAATCACTTCTTGCAACTGATAGAAATCGTAACTCATTTTTCGTTGTGAGACACAAAAAGTGGTCCCGTTGTACATTAGTAACCACTCGGAATTATATGAGTATTATATGATGTCATAAACAAACAAATGTAACACTAACAAGTACGTCGTGACCATTTTCGTTAGATAGAAGTGTGGGAGTAATAAGATATCTTGATGGATGGCCAAGTAACCGACGCTATTTGTCGCCATCCATCCCTTTTCGTTTTCATTCAACATTGATTAAATAGTTAATTGAGGAGCATGCGATGGTGTGTTTACAATAGATCAACCTGGTCTCGTCATTATGATATCGCTTCCGATTGCTTAAGTTGATCTTTGGAACGATCTTATAACATATGTTGATTTTGACAGGTCCTAAGGGGCATCTAATGATCATTGTTTTCGTGTTGATAAGGAGCAAGTAAAATAAATCATTTATGTATTGTGCATTACGAATTGTTGAAGGGCATGCCGTAGAGGTTTTTAATTAAATTACTGTTCTCTTATTACGCATGAAAAATTGAAAAACAAATCGAAAAGAAAAAAATGTGAATAAATGGCCAACAAGAGGTTAACACAATACAAGAAACATTTTTGCTAGCAATCAGCAAAATGTACAAATTAAAGAAATCTATTGAAATATTGAAATTTACAAATTAATTACAAACTTATTATTTACATCATGGTATGCAATCCACTTTGTACTAATGATTTATTTGTTCTATCTAACATTTAAGTTATTTATTCGGAATCTCGACGTTATGAAAATTGCGGTTTACTCGCAATGTTGCAATTAATTAATGCAGCATTACAACAAGAATGTCAGGGACACTACTGAAAAATAACATTGTAAATATCAAGTCTTTGTATTCTGTATGTGTCTGTCCCGATTCGGGAGCCTACATTTCAATGGTTGTCGTTTGTTGTTGTATATCATATTTGTGTTCTGCTCAATATTTTGTTCATAAATCAGACCGTTAGTTTTTCTCATTTGAATTCTTTTATATTTGTCATTTCGAGGCCTTTTATTGCTGACTATTGGTATGGATTAATTTCATTATTGTGATCTTCGTACATGATTTGTCATACTCTATTGACCGGCAAACATATTGCTCAGACACTACAAAGTCTGCACTTTGTGTTAATTTGAAAATACAATCTGTACACGTTTTTACCATTTATAATACATATTACTATTGTGCGACTTTATATAAAAGTAACTGTTTTTATCAAATCGAATAAGCCCGTTTCAATCTAAAAACACAGTTCGGTTTGGGGAAAGAGTGGCATTATATATATGTAACAGGTATGCACATCAAGTTGTTAAAAACATTCAAATTTTATTAATTATGGACCAAACCGTAATTTTTCACACCGACAAAAAATCTATTGGAAACATTACACAATGTCTGGAATCGTTTTTAGGCAAAAACATTCCGAGAAGAATATTGTAAAACAAAATATTCAAAAAGATCATAGCGTATTTGTAAACACAGTAAAAAAAATAAACGAACACCTCGCAAATCAAGACGTTTAAAAAAAGAAGATTAAGTATATCATAGAACTTGGCTCAAAAGTCCGGAATCACCGTTTGTTAAAAAAATATATACTTCTAGTAAAGAGGTTATTAGTATTAACGGCTTATTTAAAACGATGTCAAGTCTTGCGGTTTTCGTATGTTTTCTGGTTATGGGAATCCTTGCATTGAGGAAAGTTTAAACAAATTTTATTGAAATGGACATTTGAACCCGTTATAAATATATATAGAAATATAACGGTTATCATTAGCTACGAATAAATCAGTAGGCACATGAAAAATGGTCCTATAAATAAGGTTTTATTTTCTTAATCCTGTTTTATCTCATTTGAAAGATAAATGCATATATATTATAATTGTAAATCCTTTATAATAACCTTTACAATGATTGTGTTGGTTGAGTCAATCTACGAAATAGGCATTCCGGTGCCGTTTTTTATTAGTTTCAATGTTCAGCTAACATTCGGTTTTCTAAATGTTTTTCATAATTATAAATGGTAATGTGATAATGAAAACAAATATTGTGTTATGACTTCCTGATTATTTACTAATTTTGCTACTGAATGACTAAAATGTTAGGTAATGGTTTAGTTTCAAGACATGTACGATGAGAGTTGATTATATAAAATATGTAGATTTATAATTATGATCATTGAGACAGTTATTTATAAAACACATGGTTTGGGCTAAAACAGTTATAGGTCAGGTAACGGTCTATAACTGTAACAGTTATTCTTCGTACATTCCTATTTCTTTATGAATCAGGCGGTGAACTTTTTTTTTTGTCGTTTGAGTCGTTAAACATTTTGTCATTCCGGTGCTTTCATAGCAGAATCTACTTACCCTTCCGGAGCACATGAGATCAAACCGCAGTTTTGTTTTGTGGGGTTCGTTTTGCTTAGTCTTCAGATGTCTATGCTGTGTTTTGTGTACTTATTTGTATGTTTGTCTCTTTGTCTCTTTCTTCTTTTTTACATGGTGTTGTAAGTTTATTGTGGAAAGTCGTCATTAAAACGCTGTTATATATATTGATAGTCATACCCCATCTCCTTATTTTATATTAGTCACCGGTGTAACTTGTGCTGAAGATTGTCAAACGATGACTGTAAACTGCAAAAATATAAGATTTTGTCCAGTTACGAATGCAGCTCTAGCTGAAAAAAATATCTTAAAATAAAATGAAGAGATATGTATTTTTATAATGTCAGTTGCAAAACAAAATTGTGATGAATTCTCCGTTGGTTTATTTACAAATTATTAAGCTACTAAAGTTCCAATATCACTCCGTAATTTTACATTGACTATGATGTCGGATTATAACTTTTTATATAGTTAATGTCATCAATTAAAGTCGAAAATGTTACCAAACAATTTAAACATTTAGAAAATAAAAACGTTTGGAAGGAAACTGGCGACATTTAGATTCTGAATGACAAAAAGATAAACCAATTCTTCATAGTCGTTTGAGATTCGAAAATGACATTAAACAGAGCTATGCTATTCAACAATTTCTCCGTTTTAACTGTTCATGTATAAGTATCAATAAGTTTGTCAAGTATTTATTTTTTTTTTTCAAAAAGACACAATTTTTATTCAAGTGAGAGGTTTAGCTAGCTGTAAAACGATGTTTTTTTTCACCATGTACTATATTAGAAAGTACTTGTACAGTTGTTATCCAGTTGTTTGGTGTATTTGGGCCCCTAATTTGGCTATTTGATTAGGACTTTCTGTCTAAATTGTCCGCGGCGTTCGGTATTTTTTGTGATTTTACTTTTTATGTTTTTTTGTTAATTGTATGATATTCATTTTTGCTATTAAGATAGGTAAAGTATGTATCAGTATTCTATGGTGTATACAGAAAAAGACCTTTAGTCTTTAATTTTTAAACGAAAACAACTGTTTACTTTTTTGCTGATGTGTTATAATTCTCAGATATACTATGCTATTCCTTTTAGGTTTCGCTTTGTCATATATATAGCTCCTCTTAATTAAAGTATGTATGCATCTTTTTCATTTGCTCATGTCGACTTCGAGCAAAAGCAATTTCTTGTTGAAGTGTTATACTTAATTTAAAGTAGATTTTGTAATATGACAAAATAAAATTGTAATTTCAGATTTTTATGTATTTCATTTATTTTTGCCTTTTTTTCATATTTAATGAATTCATGTTGTCTCATCGATATCAAAGTCCCTATTTTCGCACATTTAAAATATTGAACTTATCTAAATTAAATTAAAAATTCAGAAACAAATTTATTAATTATTTTTAATTGTAAATTGTGTATTTTGTCCCAGTTTTCTTACTCCTAAGATATGAGATGTCCTGCTCTACTTGTTACACCGGTCGTATTACTATCTGTCATGGTGCGAATTTAACTATCATCTTACAATACATGTACAACTATTACATTTTTATCATCATAATGATTTCAAGATATTATGTATCATATACATCTCTTTGTTTTCTTTAAAAAGAAGAGATGAAGTTTAACTTCACTTTGAGAATATACATTTGTTTTATCAATTCCAATAAAAAATATTTATTGAGAATTTTGTCCCTTATTAAATAATAAACAAAAAGCTTAATTTCTGATCAAAAGTCAAAATGGTGAAAAGCTCGATTATAAAACAAACTAATTGGTGTTGTATGACAATGGTCAATTTTCTGTTATTTGGAATAAATCATAACAAGGTATTGTTGTTCGCAACTGTGTACCGACCCTCGTTACAATTTCTATATTTAAGTAAAGATATTAGGCATATTTAAATGTATCTGTTTTATCATGTATTATTAAGTTTAATTGTATAGATGCATAACATTGTCGTTAAACTTTGAATTATATAGTGAGAGGTTATCAACTAGCTTCTTTTCATTCTTCCAAAGAAGCTCCTGTATGAAATCTATCTTACATAAATAAGAACCAAGTCCACAAGAAGAGGATCGCAGTTGATTCTCATGGGAATGTCTTTTGCTTGTTGAAAAAAGCCGTCATCAAAAACTAACAAATATGTTTTCAAAAAAAGAATTCAACCATCTTGAAAATATCACTTTCAGTGAATTTTTTGTTTGAATAATAGTAATCTAATTCCTCATTATAACAAGGTACTTGTATCTGTGCTTAGACATCTTTTTTATGAAACAAAAAAGGACCAATTCCTTTAATTTGTCTTTTAGTCTAGAATAGTGAACACTTGTGTGAATGCTAAAAGAGAGGCGAAATATACAGAAGTTATATATAAGTGTCTCCTAATATTCATATAACCCGTCCTATTGATCGTCACTTAGTCGAAATGCTACGTCATGGACGAGAAGGCGACCTTTATCAACTACACATGGTATTACTTGTTGTTCAGTATAATACGTTACATTTCACACTGATGCAAGTGATAACTTGAGGCTAAATTTCAAAGCACAACAGAGATTTCATGACAATGGTATTATGATGAACTGTTATATTTTTTTCTTGAAAAGTATTGCGTGCCAAATAAAAGCAATATGTTCAAAAGTTATAAGTCACTTTAAAAAAAAAACAAATCCGGATTACAAACTTAAACCGAGGAGACACTTCACCTTAAAAGGAAAATAAAGAGACAACAGAAACACTTAGTGCACAAAAAAAAAAACAAACGACAATGCAACATACATAGAAACGAACTAGGAGATAACAACTGTAATACCCCTAACTTGGTACAGGACATTTTAAGAAAAAAATTAAGTTGACCGTGGTTTTGTGGCAAGCCAGTCCTCGCCATTACTAAATATCCAGAGAGAAGATTAAAGGAGTTGTTGCAATTATTGATAACATGTTCAACTCCATGTGATCATCAATTTGATGTGATTTAACATCGGTTTACTACTGTTATATAAATATGATCACGAGCATAGCACAAGTCAGAATCCATATCAGTTGTTATCTTTTGTTATTTTAAATGGTTGTTTTGTTGTTTAAAAACTTTCTGCTGGTGCACGATGATGTATCTATTTCTCTGCGTATGGTACAATGTATAGACACCTTTGTTTTTAGGAACTCAACACGTTCATTTTTGTGGACTCTTCGATTTTTGCGATACAAAGCAATCCTACATTCCGTCGTCGGCGGCGGTGTCCACAAATATTCACCATGTGGTTAAAGTTTTTAAAATTCTAATAACTTTCTTAATCTATCCTGGACTTCTACTAAACCTGGACAGAAGCTTATTTATGATCATAAGATAGTATCCAGAAGTATGTTTTGTAACAAAAATATTCCCTTTTTTTCTGTATTTCACTTATAAATGGACTTAGATTTCTGCCAGTTAACATTATATTCACTCTGTGGTTAAAGTTTTTAAAATTTTAATAACATTCCTTAACTATCCTGGATTTGTACTAAACTTGGACAGAAGCTTGTTTATGATCAAAAGCTAGTATCTAGAAGGAAATTTTGTTTAAAGTTTGTACTTGTTTATCCGTATTTTACTTAGTAACATTGACCTATAATGGTTTACTTTTATAAATTGTTATTTGGATGGAGAGTTGTCTCATTGGCACTCACACCACATCTTCCTATATATATTAGTTGTTCTTCCAGTTAACATTACATACAGCAGAGGCGGATTTAGGGGGGGGCAGGGGGCCCGGGCCCCCCCTTTTTGGGAAAAAAATTGGTTGCTTGTATAGGGAATCACTGAAGCGTGACTGGAGCGGGCCCCCTCTTAGGTCAGTCAGTGGGCCCCCACTTATGAAAATTTCTGGATCCGCCACTGTACAGTCTGTAATTAAAGTTTTCAAAACATTCATTAGATCCATAAACTATCCTGTATTTTTACTAAACATGGACAGAAGCTTCTTACAATCAAAAAAAGTATGGAGAGAAATATTTTTATAAATGTTTTCCTAATTTTTGTTTAGCCTGCGATTAACAGCATAAGTAGGCAAGACACTGGGTTCCGCGGAACCCTTTCAATATTTTTTTATAGTTTAATTTTGTTGATATTAAACAAACAAAGTAATCGTGCATTATAATATAATCGTGTTGTAATAAGACAGCATAACACCTTCTTGTTAAGACACCTCATTCGTGCGTTGAAACCGTGAACTATCACTATAGATTTAGTTATATACGACATGAACAATGAAAAAACTAACACCGTATAAAAAACTATAAACGTACATGACATGAACATTAGACTGCTTCAAACATTCCTCTTGTATTCTAATTCTCAAAACCTCTTTACAAAATTGTGCAATGCACCTTCAACTGAAATCTAACTCACGAAAAAAATTAAATATAGACAAATATAGGCCATGAAAGTTAATAAAATAGAAAAAAATCTAAAAATAGACACAAAGAGCAATAATTACGTTGTCAGACCTAAAGGGTGATTAATATTGTTCATGTCATTGATAAAGGGAGACTTTAATACACAGTTACCTTCTGGATAATAATAAATGGATACGTTATTTTCCATTAAAAATCATGGTTTGAGGTAGAATTGTGACTTATGATTTCTTGATTGTTATCAACAAATGGAAACTCAACATTCTAGGTCAAGCTTATCAACAAAAAAGTGGTTACTCCATTTGTTTGATGCGTTTGAGCTTTTGATTTTTCCATTATACGTTTCAGGACTTTCCATTTTGAATTGTATTTTTAAACAAATGTACGCAATTTATTGTAACCTATTGCAATTAAAGTTGGTAGATATACCAATACTCCAAGAGAAAAACGATTATGTCTTTGTAATATGAACTTGCTGAATACGAATATCATTTTGTTTTAGTTTGTCCTGTATACAGACCTGGGAGATTACATTATTAACAAAACTGCTTTTGTTCTTTGTCAAATATTTATAAACTAAATCAATTGTTAAAAGATGCCAATAAAACTCTGACTATAAAATTATGTAATTATTTGAAGGCAGCATGGAAAAAGTTATTGCAAATTATTTATTAAAATTGAATCATGTGTGTTGTGTTTTGCTGTTATTCATTTTGTCATATATGTTATGCATGTTTTGACTGTCATAGCATGTATATACTTTTTGAAAAAACTCATTCATTCATTCAAAAGAATAATTCCTTTCAAATTTCCAAATTTACTAATTTACAAAATTTGGAAAGATAGGAACTCAAACAATAACACGTGTGATACAGACTGACGTGTATCTACAACACATAATATATAAGTAATTAACACCGGTAGTTATGTGATTGAGAATAGTGGGATCGGTGACATATTTGACAGTTGGTTTGTAATAGAATACCGAATAAACCTTCAATTGATAATATAACTTCGGAGGAAGACACCGTTTTATCTGATCTCCTGACTATATTAAATAGACGTCAAATTATTAATAAACATGTAGAAAGGAGAATTGAGACACATATGAGCGTAAGATTAGGGCGTTATTCTGATTGCGAGTATCTAATTGTGTCCTTAGTATTAGGGTTAATGCAATATGACAACATTCAATATTTAAGGTGGAGGTGTTTCTGTAATTGAACTTATTTTATTGAAAGCATGAAAACAGCAGGTTATCCAATTTCATTCAATGGAACCATGGTGTCAATGTCTGTGGAATCTGATCATCGATCAATTTCACAAATAATCATACGAGAAAAAAGTCATGGACATTTCAATTTAGTTAAAGCCACAGGGAATTAAATTGAATGTTGAAAATGTGTTACTTGTCTTTTTTGCCTTTTTAATAGCAAGATAATAGTCAATAATTATAGCTTTAAGTTCATCCATCACCGTGTTATTACCTACATGAAATACATAAAATTTCATTACCCATAACCCCCTCTTGCACTTTCCAGGATTTGGAATTAAACATCTGCTGTTAAAGACATATGATATTGTTTTTATTTTTCATACCACGTCTTCTTGTATCTATTTTTTAAATTTAAGTAGCTATGTGATTTACTCTTATGGTAAATGAGTTTTGTCACAGTTATCTTTCTTTTCAATTTATGTCAAATAGATATAGGAAGATGTAGTGTGAGTGTCAATGAGACAACTCTCCATCAAAATAACAATTTATAAAAGTAATCCATTATAGGTCAATGTACGGCCTTCAACACGGAGCCTTGGCTCACACCGAACAAAAAGCTATAAAAGGCCCCAAAATTACTAGTGTAAAACCATTCAAACGGGAAAACCAACGGTCTAATATATATAAAAAACTAGAAACGAGAAACACGTATAAAATACATAAACAAACGACAACTAATGTACATCAGATTCGTGACTTAAGACAGGTGCAAACATTTGCAGCGGTATTAAACGTTTTAATGGTACCAAACCTTCTCCCGAAACAATAGCATAACATCACAACATAGAAAACCACGCGATAAAATATATATTGGAAGGCTTAACTCAATCAAAAAAAGTAAATTAACACACTATGAATGCATAAATTTGAAATAATTTAAATACCTGAATGCAAATTCACAGTTAATAAAATATTAGGGATAAACATTCAAGGCCAAAAAGCAAATATAAATTATGTATGTATTACAAATATAAAAAAAGTATGTCTTACATTGTTTGTTCGTTCTTGTTCCTCTGGGCAGGTATTGAATGAACAATTCAAAGAAATGAATAAAGTCATTTCAAACATCGAAAGCCTATTTACGTACAAAACGACAGTACAACTATCGGAACCATTACATGAGGAAAAGAGGAAATTCCTTCCTGTTGATTTTGCCAATAGAGGAATTGATGCAATCAATATCGGCAACGTTCTACATCACAAGGAAGTTACATCTAAAATTCCTATTTTTTTTCAAAATCAATCTGTTCCTATTGTATCCTACAGTTACACCAAAACCATTGCACCTAAAATATTTAACTATAAACAAGCATTGCAGGACCTTGACTTAGAACAATACTTAAAAAACCCTCCGACATGTGACTGTTCCCACTCGCCTTATAATTACAGCCCCTCTGGTCAGGTTATAACTGGAGATCTAAACATAATTCAACATGAAAATCTCCGAAAGGTGATTTCTCATGGTCCTAAGTTTAGAGAACCCCAACACATCAATTGGAACCATAACTTCAAAATAATTATGGATTCCATTGAGGACTACGCCAGAGCATGGGCTAAGAGAGAAGATGTTGAACTGGACACTTTGTCAGAATGGGTTAAAACTATCAGGTCTCTGATAAAACGTCGCATTCACAAGTTGAAAAACTGTGTGAACGATCGACCAAAGTCCGTTTTCAGAGACAAAGAGGCCATGAAATGTCTATCATCTCTTCATGATAAGTATGTTGTTGTTCCTGCGGACAAAGCTTCAAATAATATTGTCTTTGTATGTAAATCGTATTACTACGAATGTCTTGTAAAATAATTGGGTATAAAGGAGCACTCAGGTAATCCCACATACAAAGACATATCATTTTGACAAGGATGAGATTTTAGCAAATCATAAGTCCTTCATGGCTTCATAAAACATTACATTGAACACCAAATCGGAGGACTTACCTTGTTTGTATTGGATACCTAAACTTCATAAAATTCCGTACAAACAACGGTATATTGCTGGCTCATCTTCATGTTCCACTAAAGAATTGTCCATTAGATTGTCTAAAATTCTATCCGCAGTGAAAGAGGGTCTTCAGAAATACTGTGAAACTGTTTACTCGCGTAGTGGTATTAACCATATGTGGATTCTTAAAAATTCTATAGAACTTCTAGACAATTTTAAATCTCGGTCTTTTTCTGAAGTTAGTTCTATCAAAACTTTTGATTTTTCAACCCTGTATACCACCATTCCCCATGTGAAATTGAAAAATCGCCTAAAAGTAATAATCCACAATGCTTTTCAACATAAAAATGGTAGCATACGCTATAAATTTATTACTTTTATTTATTTCATAAGGCATATTTCGTTAATAGTGACAAACAAAAAGGTAAAACATGTTACACAAAAGAACAAGTGGTCAGTATGCGGGAGTTTCTTATCGATAACATATTTGTTGAGTTCGGAGGTAGACTTTTTCAACAAATTGTCGCCTCTCCTTGCTGACCTCTTCTTATTTTCATATGAATCGGAGTTCCTTCAGACACTTGTCAAAAACAAGAAGATAAAAAAAGCCAGGTTATTTAATTTCACTTTCAGATATATTGATGATGTTCTTTCCATTAACAATCCGAACTTTTCTGATTGGGTTCCACTTATATATCCACCAGAACTAGAAATTAAAGAGACAACAGACACGACTTCCTCCGCCTCATTTTTAGACATATACCTCGAATTTGACATACACAGTCATCTTAGTACCAGAATCTATGACAAACGAGACGATTTTGATTTTGAAATTATCAATTTCCCCCACCTTAGTAGCAATATACCAACTTCACCTGCATATGGAATATACATTTCCCAACTTATTCGGTATTCAAGAGCTTGCAGCTCCTACTTACTGTGTAAAACGTCACCAATGTCTGAGCAGAAAGTTGATGAACCAGGGGTATGTCAAAGAACGTCTCGTCCCTTTTCTAAAAAAGTTCATCGGAAGGTACCCAGAACTTGTTGATAAATATTTCGTATCAACTTCACAAATAATACACGATGGTCTTGAAGTATAGATTTTGCGTACTGACGTTGTTTATCATCTTAATAACTTGTTATATTATTCTTTTATTTGTCTTTATTAATATTACTTTTACTGTTAGTCTGATTTTTGAGATATCCTTTTTGACTTAACTCTGTGCTTATGTATCCCATCATACTTTGAACGGCAAATTATTTTATGATGTGACTCTGTACCTATGTATCTTTTCATACTTTGAATGACAAAATTATTTTATTTATTAATAGTACTTTTACTGTTAACCCACTTTTTGTGATATACATTTGACGTGACTCTGTACTTATGTATCCCGTCATTCTTTGAACCACACTATTATTTTATCTATTATTACTTTATACTGCTTAGTCAGTTTTTGTTATATCTATTTTGCGTGACTGTATTTATGCATCCCGTCATACTTTAAACGACAAAATTATTTCATGTCTACCTGTGCGAATTTCAAACGCGCAATTTTACACTAGTACTCAAAACCCTCCTTCCTTGATGGGTGCATTTTACTTAGACAAATAAAATCGTATAATATAATCAAAATGAGGATGTTAATTTGATGTGTGCTTCTTCGTTACATTTGTTGTGTTTATAGTGATTAAGATGATAACACAATGTTGACTGCTGTACCCCTATTTTTGACATTTTTAACTATTGTGTCTGTTTGTTTTGTTCACGCATCGATGACAATATAATGGAATGTGATACGACTGTCATACAAGTGAGAGGTTTAGCTAGCTATAAAACCAGGTTCAATCCACCATTATCTACATTTGAAAATGCATGTACCAAGTCAGGAATATGACAGTTCTTGTCCATTCGTTTTTGATGCGTTTTGTTATTTGATTTTGCCATGTGATTATGGACTTTCCGAATTGATTTTCTTCTGAGTTCAGTATTTTTGTGATTTTACTTTTTAGATATTATTCTAATAAAGTTAGATTTGGTTTCTGGATTCGGAAACCTATTAACGGTAGAAACAAGAAAGGAAATAACAGGTTATAGTTCAACATTCAACTTGGATAATGATGGACAACCGACAAGCAAACAAATACGGTGTGGGGCTAGGCTCCGTGTTGAAGGCCGTACCTTAACTTATAATGGTTTACTTTTATAAATTGTTACTTAGGTGGAGAGTAGTCTCATTGGCACTCATATCATATCTTTCTATATCTATTTAAAGACCTAGAAACAATAGTTCACAAAAATAATACACAAAATAGCAAACAGTATGTATGAAGCAATCGGTCTCTCTTTTGTCTTATGCATTTTGATTCGCCTATTGGTATATTTCACCTAATCTTGACATTGTTTATCTTACAACTTCTGAGCTGATCTCAGAGAAAACCATGCAAAATGGTCCAGAAGCAAGGTTGTCCAAATTTTATATAAAAATATAAAACAACACGTGTAATAATTTATTGCGTCCGAAGCGCTTTTCTGGATTTACCTTCATCAGGAACGCTCAAAGCCAAACATTTGAAATCCGAAGATGTATAAGTACCGACAATCGTTGAAGAGCTATATGTTAAAAATACCTAAAATAAATAGCCAAATTCATCTAAAGCCAACTTTGCCTGAGGGAGTTGAAACCTTAGTTTCATAATAATTTCAAAATTTATAAACGGACAATTTTAGTAAAGTTTGTTTAATCATGTCAGTACCGAAGCACTGACTACTGAGCTGATGATACCCTCGGGGACTGATAGTCCACCAGCAGAGGTATCGACCCAGTGATGTAAAAATATAAAACAACACGTGTAATAATTTATTGCGTCCGAAGCGCTTTTCTGGATTTACCTTCATCAGGAACGCTCAAAGCCAAACATTTGAAATCCGAAGATGTATAAGTACCGACAATCGTTGAAGAGCTATATGTTAAAAATACCTAAAATAAATAGCCAAATTCATCTAAAGCCAACTTTGCCTGAGGGAGTTGAAACCTTAGTTTCATAATAATTTCAAAATTTATAAACGGACAATTTTAGTAAAGTTTGTTTAATCATGTCAGTACCGAAGCACTGACTACTGAGCTGATGATACCCTCGGGGACTGATAGTCCACCAGCAGAGGTATCGACCCAGTGATGTAAAAATATAAAACAACACGTGTAATAATTTATTGCGTCCGAAGCGCTTTTCTGGATTTACCTTCATCAGGAACGCTCAAAGCCAAACATTTGAAATCCGAAGATGTATAAGTACCGACAATCGTTGAAGAGCTATATAACTTGGACAGTACGTTGGTGCATTGATAAGCTTTTAATAAAAAAAATTAAATTTAAAATGGCTGTCTCATGGCGTTCATCTTGAAAATCCAGGTTTTCTTAAAATGACCTCAAAATAACAGCAAAATATAGGCAAATCCAAAAAAATATTTTTCGACACTGAATTAATACATACAAACACTACTTAATCATATTGTCATTAAAGGGAGATATGTTTTTAAAAATGGCAACTTGCCAAAAAAAATGAAAATAACCCAAATTTCGAATTTTTAAAAGTTTATAGTGCCTAAAATAACAATTTATTTTTCAAATAACTATTATTAATGGATAAAACTACTACTTCATCCTACTTTCATAAAATATTGTGCTGGGGATTTGAGAATTAAAAAAATTTTGCCACTTTAAAATTTGCTGATTTGGAAAAAATTGATGTTTTTAAAAAAAATGTTGGGCTCAATATCTGTACCTTAACTGATCCACTGAATATGACTTATCTTAAATGGTGCTTTAATAAAGAAACATTAATGTATGGTCGAATATACATGAATTTTCTGTATGCAACACCATTTTTCTTTTTAAGAATATTTTAATTTTTCTTGTTGTTAGAAAAGAATATAAATCATTTTGTACAGTTTAATATCCGATTTTTCATAAATTATTCATTTGCTGTTGTAATAAATAGTTTTAAATATTTTACAAAAACGGATAACGAAAAGACCATAGTGACACTTGAGTGAAAACTGAGATTTTGTTAAAACTTTTCAAAATATAATCAAAATATACGGTCTTTTATAAAAACAATCTGGCACTGACTTTTAATAAAGTTATAATTTCAGTTATAATTGTCCCAGTCAGAAAAATATTTGCATCCAATTTATATATAGGGTGTAAAAGTTTCAAATGTTTGCACCTGTCCTAAGTCGGGAATCTGATGTACAGTAGTTGTCGTTTGTGTATGTAATTTATACGTGTTTCTCGTTTTTCGTTTTGTATATAGATTAGACCGTTGGGCTTCCCGTTTGAATGGTTTTACACTAGTAATTTTGGGGCCCTTTATAGCTTTTTGTTCGGTGTGAGCCAAGGCTCCGTGTTGAAGGCCGTACATTGACCTATAATGGTTTACTTTTATCTTGTTATTTGGATGGAGAGTTGTCTCATTGGCACTCACACCACATCTTCCTATATCTATGTAAAAGTTTCTGCAATCTTGTTCAACCTGAACTCCTAATGAAATGTTAAACTAAAGCCCCAGTCCCACTAGACTACGATCGCACCACGCTCACCACGATCTAAAATAAATTTAGATCGTGGTGAGGTCGCGGTATGAGTGGCATGGAAATGTAAATTTTCGTTGCTTTCACGATGCTACTACGTCCTCTATACGCTTCTACAAAGATCCCGCTACGATTATACCACGTTCTCACCGCGCTTATTCTGCGACCTCACTACGCTTATCAAGATCTTTCTACGCTCTTCACGTTCTCACTACGACCATACCACGAGTTATCCGATTGCAACACGATCTTACTGCGATTATTACACGTTCTTACCACGATTATACTACGTTCATAGCGCGATCTTACTACGTTCTCAGCAATAACGTCAACATCGTGTTCCATATCAATACAGTTCAATTCCTTCTATTTCTGATTAAATCGTAGATTTCGCGGAAACAATACAGTCATGCCACCAAAATCTGCCAGAACACGTGGGCATGGTGGTAGGAGTTGATGTAGAGGCAGAGGGAGCAAAGTAACGAATCCTGATCAAGCAGAGATGTCGGACCGACCAATCCAACCTAAATTACAACCTATTGCTGGTCCATGAAGCTCAATGAGGATATTTTAGTGAACGATAGCAGAGATGACATAGATGTATAAATATATATAGGAAGATGGTGTATGAGTGCCAATGAGACAACTCTCCATCCAAGTAACAATTTATAAAAGTAAACCATTATAGGCCACGGTACGGCCTTCAACACGGAGCCTTGGCTCACATCAATCAGCACGTTATAAAGGACCCAAAATATTACTAGTGTTAAACCATTTAAACGGGAAAACCAACGGTCTAATCTATATAAAAACGAGAAGCATGGTTGAACCGTTAGAGCAAATGGATAATTACATTCAAACAAACAAAATCTAGGGAGCATTTTTTATATAGTTTATGTGAAAATGACAATGAGAATAATGGTCGTAGTGTGAACGTAGTCAGGTCGTAAGAAGAGCGTGATGAGGACGGCAAGGGCGTGCTAGAATCGTACTATGGTCGTGAACAGCGTGGTATAGTCGTAGTGGAAGCGTAGTTGGGTCGCAGTGAGAACGTGATGGTCGTAGTGAGGTCGTTATAACGTCGCTGTGCGATCGTAGCGCAGTCTCTCCGAATAGAATCACGCTTTCGCTACGCTCTCGCTACGATTGTACAGCGACCTTTGCGATCTTACTACGATCTTAGTGCGCTCTCACTACGCTTCTACTACGACCTGATTTCGCCACGACCGCACCACGATTGTTTTGAACATGTTCAAAGTTGGCCACGCTCTTCACGATCTTGAAGACCTCACCACGACCGTGATACGACCTTACTGCGATCTACACGATCGCACTACGATCATCAAAATTTGCATTTTTTTCACAGATCGTAGTGCGATCGTGGCCTAGTAGGACTAGGGTATAAAAACCACCTTAATCATGATAATATTTTCATTCAGGCGCATATTTAAATAAAATGCAAATTATAACATAATTAACTTGAAAAATCAACTAAAAATCTTCAAAAAGATTAATTCTTGCATACATTTATATTAACAATATCCCCTTGGTGTGTAAAAACAGTATATATATATATATATATTAACAATATCCCCTTGGTGTGTAAAAACAGTATATATATATATATATATATGTATATATATATATATATATATATATATATATATATATATATATATATATATATATATATATATATATATATATATATATATATATATATATATACCAACCCAACAATGTTAGATCTGTAAAATTGCTTTCGCAAATGCGAAAGCAAATTTACAGATCTTACATTGTTGGGTTGATGTTTAGACGAGTTGTATACACATTATGTACGCAGCCATGTATCACCATCATTGATGGCGATCCGATGGATACATCTGTTGTAGGGTTGTCACTGACTCAGACGTACTTATATATATATATATATATATATATATATATATAGATCAAAGAAGAAAAAAATCTGGTTGTATTTCTTTTTCATGAATAATTGTTTTTAATAAAAAAAAATGTATTCCTTCATAATTCTGTAATTAACATATTATAATCAATAAATGATCTAAAAAAAAAGAAAAAATGTTTTCCAACTTTTAGTGACAATTAATTTGTAAAAATGCATATGAAGGACAACGTCCTATTTTGTCGTCAACATCTCAGTATAAAAAGTCTTCTATCCAAAACTTTTGGCATACATTGTATAACACTCATATTCAGGATATAATAATTTTTATAGATCATAAAACATATCTTTTTCTGTCACAAATTCAAACAACCTATAGACAAAAGTAAAAACACAAAAATACTGAACTCCGAGGAAAATTCAAAAAGGAAAATCAAAAATCAAAAGGCAAAATCAAAAGTCCAAGCACATCAAACGAATGGATAACAACTGTCATATTCCTGACTTGGTACAGGCATTTTCTAATGTAGAAAATGATAGAAGGAGATGTGGGATACATTTCCACAAAATAAGCATTTTTTTTTTTAATTTCTAATTTTCAAGAAAAAACAAGTTTTTCACTATACCATGCATACTTCAAGCATTAAATTCTCTAAATTTGAAAAGTCATGAGTTATATTCAACCATGTTAGACTAACAATATAATTTATCATATATATACATGTAACTACTTCATATTTCCAATGAGCATGAAATGTGCTTACTGCCTAGTATATCAGATCTATCCTTATTCATAATCATAACTGAACTGATGTTAAATTAAATTCCATTATATCATTCTATAAATAAAGTTCTGTTAGACAAGCATTAGGCAGCTAGAAACACAAATGTCAAAATTGTCAAATTCAAATGGGAATCTATCAATACCTTTTTTGTCTTCATTGGTTGTGACTTTACAACTAGCTTAGCATACTAACACAAAAATTTTATGAGATTATCAAAACTTCATCTACAGTAATAATAGCAGAACTTTCTAGATATTTATAGCAGAAAATACCCCGTTTACAATACCAACAGCATTTTCATTATAATCATTCATTTCTAACATAGATATAACTTCTGAGAGTTTTTCATCATCATCTACATTAACCTCCTGAAGTTCTGTTCGTGGTTTCTTTACTGCCAAAGACGACTTATATTTTGAAATAATGTTTGCAATAAATTCTTTAATTCGTGGTGGGTTAAGCCATTCTTGTTTTGTAAAAAGCTTGTTGCCATTTTCATCTGTTGCCTTCCTTAACTCTTCTGACAAAGCAATAAAATCAGGACGTGAGCCAGTTTTTTTCACATGATGCACAAACTTCTTGCAAGTAAGTTTTCACTTTATCTGAAAACCTTACATTTGCTCTCTTTGATTTCAAGCCCCAACCTCTTCTTGACTTGTCTTTCAAATTTACTGAAATTTCAACTTCATGACTTGCTTCCTGAATAACATTTTCATTGTACTTTTACAAATCAATACACGAGAAAGAGTATATCTGAACTGCTGTATCCATAGAAGATATTGTATTATTTCTGTAATCATGATTTCCTAAGAGTAAATGACTGTCAAGGTTATTTGTCTAATGCTTAGTCCGTTGCTGTGTGTGTTACATTTTAATGTTGAGTCGTTGTTCTCCTCTTATATTTAATGCGTTTCCCTCAGTTTTAGTTTGTTACTCCGTTTTTGTTTTTTGTCCATAGATTTACGAGTTTTGAACAGGGTATACTACTGTTGTCTTTATCTATTTGATGTAGCAAACACTTGATCACATGAAAAGTCAGGGCAAGAGAAATATGCACTAGATGTAGAACTATTCATGCTGTTTTCTGACATAGGTTGATCCTCCTCTAATGAAGGCTGCTGATCATGGGTATCTTCAAATCTGTAAATTTGTGAAGTTTGCCACTGATAGGTTGATCTTATGCAAAAGGATCCAAAACCTGAAATGATAGAAAAATATTATCATGTGAACAATTTTATTATGATCAATTTATTGTACAGAATTGGGGATAAATCTCAATAATTTATTTAAAGATGAAAGATACATGTCTTTTAATTACGGTTAGATTAACATCAGAAATCAAGACTTTGAATTAAACTACATTGAAATTAAAACAAAATAAGCAAATTCTAAAAACTATCAAAAAGTAATGTTTTTTGTCCAATTGTGGTCTTTTATTTGAAATTTCATTTACAGTAAGGCATGTAAGGATACAATGTATATCACCCCCATAAATAAATCTCCCACCTCCTCATTTGGTATAAAACATTTTTGGTACAATTTCATTGCAGTTTACAGTCGCAGACTCAAGTTATTGTCTGGACACCAGAAAATATTTTTGTTAGCCCCTTTTTCATGTTCACCAGCTTACTTTTCAATTTGGTAACATCCTGGAAAATTATTTTCAACAAGAATGTGTCCTAAGTACACGGATGCCCCACTCGCACTATCATTTTCTATGTTAGGTGGACCATGAAATTGGGGTAAAAACTCTAATTTGGCATTAAAATTAGAAAGATCATATCATAGGGAACTTGTGTACTAAGTTTCAAGTTGACTGGACTTCAACTTCATCAAAAACTACCTTGACCAAAAACTGTAACCTGCAGCGGGATGAACGGACGCACGAACGAACTAACGGAGGCACAGACCAGAAAACATAATGCCCCTCTACTATCGTAGGTGGGGCAAATCAATAGTTCATCAGCTCTGATTTTCAAACTCTATTAAAACTTTGTTGACAAATTAAAGTTTTGGTATATAAACGTGTACTGTTTAAGAATGCCCTTTGAAAGAAAATGATGATAGCTCAACTGTTTTATTTTTATTTTTTTAATTACTATTACTGTCTCATTGGCATATATACCTTACATCTATTTTTTTTATTCCTTAGTATATAGTATATATTATTTTTAATAATTTCAATTTATGTATTTAAATAAAATTGAGAATGGAAATGGGGAATGTGCCAAAGAGACAACAACCCAACCATAGAGCAGACAACAGAAGAAGGTCACCAACAGGTAAATCCTATATGTATCTTACCTCCAGTTTATATACTCTCTCTACTGAAATAGTTTCACTACATTGGGTACTGGTCTTTATAACATGTCCCTCACCAACTTTATAAGCTTTTCTTCATATAATACCATCATTTTCAAAATTAAAGTTGTTGTAAGTGCTTATCCCTGGCATTCTGATCTTTGTTTAAGGTTCATCATCTGCATTTACTGTAACAATACACGATTGCGTCCCTTTTACTCCACCATAACTGTCAAGTGCTAATTTCATACTCCTTGGGTTTAAAACATCATGACCTTCATTTGCATATTTATAAATGTGCATGCGACAAGATCCAGTTTTACTGTCACACAAATCATTGCCTGATTGGGCCTCACTGAAGTTATATTCTGCCACTTTGATGGGAAACTGCCCATTGTTCTGTTGAATGAAGGCAAGAAGATTAGTACAATGGTAACAAGCTGCGTTATCACTTTTCAAGAACACCTCTTTTAGTGTTGGTCTGGTAGAATTTATGTTTGTTAACAGGTGCAGTATGAAACATGTATTTGCTACAGAAAACCAACCCTGTGACCCATCTTTAAGGATATGAACATAACACTGAAGATCGAACTCTTCATTTTCAGACTTAGTGACTAGACAAGATATATGCCAGCTGATACCTTTCTTACCAAAGAAATCAGATTGTGTTTCACGGAATTGATAAGGCAGGAATTTCATATCCAAGTCTAGAATAACCAGACCTTGGTCAGCATGAAGATTTTTCAAGACATTTGTTTTAGCTTGATCTTGATGTATTGTTCTAAGAATGTGCTTTTTCCAATCAACAAGGCTCTTCTCTGAATTGTCTAATTCATATGTCAATTCTTCAACAACTTGGTCTGGAATGTTTGTACTTATATCATTAAGTTTTACTCTTATCTGAGGCACACAGCTCTCAACCAATGAGCACTTCTGGCATGAAGTTGCATGTGAATGTTCACAAGCAGTAGCAAATTTTGCATCACCAGGGTCACTGAGAGCAAACACTGTACAATGATCTTCACAGCCATCCAGTTTGTGTAAGTGAGTTTTGTATTCAAATTTCATAAATGTGTTTACCATATGTAAAATGTTTGTCAGTTTCTTTGATTCAGGATATGAGACTCCAAAAGTCTCTAATTTGGTAAGTAGTTTCAGTAAGGTATCAATGGCCCCCATTCCTAAGGCAGTAGTATTATCCAGGCCTTGTAATGATTTCTGTTTGGAAGCATGACAGACATTTAAAATTCTATACAAAGAAGCCCTTCTAAAAGTATCAAATCCACTGTCTTTGCAATAACTCAGGATAGTCTCAATGAGTCTTGCATCTATGACATTTCTTATGACTTTAGGAACCTTTATCTTTTCTTTAGATGACATTTTTAGTATCGTTTCTCCAAATCCAACAATGTTAGAGTAAATGGGATTGAGAATAAATTCAACAAAGTGACTCACTTTTGGCTTTGATAGTTTCATCCAGTAAATTTTAGGTTGATTAAGGATAGTTCCAGGTCCACTAATAAATGCATGTTTTCTAGCATTATCTATCTTGTTGGTGGTGAGTCCAGGAATCAAGGTTTGCAGTTCTGTCTTTGTGTGATTGTTTACAATTATGGAAAGAATTTGGGTTTGAGTTCTACTATCAGAAGTGTTTTGAAATGCTTCCATCACGCTAGCTGTCATGTTATCTAATTTGATTTCTTGTGAAGAATTTATTTGTATTTTTTCCAATAAAATGTCTTCCTGGCAGGGTGCGATGATACTTAGGACAAGTTCGATACATTCCCCAGCTTTTTTTGTATAATAAAATCTTGCACTCTTACTTGTTTCTTCTCACTTTTTTGTTAACTGGCTAGTGATTGGCTCAAATGATTCCGAAAGTATTTTCATTGCTGCATTCAATTTTTCTCTTTGTGTTTTCTGTAACTCATACCAATCCTGGCTACTGTTCTGAGTATTATCTGTAATTAAAATTTTAAAATACATGCATGATTTTTTTTACATTGTCATTAAATTCAGGGCCTTTATTCAGTCGACTATGCCGAATGGGCATTGCTTATTGTTGAAGGTCGTACATGGACCAATAGTAGTTAATTTCTGTGTCATTTTGGTCTCTTGTGGAGAGTTGTCTCATTGGCAATCATGCCACATCTTTTTTTTCTTTATATATGTATAGGATTATAGGATTATTATAATATTCATATTTGTAAAGTCACTACCAGTCTTGTTTTTACAGTGACATATGATTGATTGATTGATTCAGCAATTTTTATGTTTATAAAGGGGTACAACTCAAGAACAGTAAAAGTGATGCCACCCAATTTCAAACTTGATCTGTATCATGTGGTAATAAGCATTGTGTATTAGTTTCATAACATTCAAACGTTTAGTGGCAAATTGATACGCATATAACTCTACTTTGTACTAGATTAACAATCTGTGTCTAATTTTTAACGTTCTAGTTCAAAAGATAACAGTCCGCAAGAAGACATGTCACATTACCTACACATGATATTCTAACTCCATGCCGACCAGTCTTTACTTTTACTTCTTGATGTTGTGTGCTTAGTGAAATAGTTGATTAAATTAATCATTTTGGTGGATAGATGTGTAATTGGCTATTTCATACCACATCTTCTTATCTTATACTTCAATTTTATTCTTATATACGTGTAATTGTTGAGTACTGTACCTGCAATACTAGAAAACTTGTCACTTTGACTTTGACTTTCCTCTGTATCAATACTGCATATGTTTTTGGGAATTTATTTCTTGACCTGAAATGATAAAGAATATCATATCACCAACCTTATTTAGGTTCAAATCATTAAGCATGTTAAGGCTGGTGTTTTTCGTTAAATTTTTGGCAATAAATTTTTCCAACTGCCAGCCAATTTTTGCCATCATAAAAAAATTGTTTCAAATGGTCTAGGACCCTTTTTGTATATATATTTTTATATAAATTGTTGTTCATTACTAAATTTTTCATAATTATTTCTCATTGATATTAATAAACATCTGTGAGCATTAAAATATAAATGTTATTGTAAAAGCAAAAAGATAATCATGGCACGGACTTATTAACAATCACTCATTTTGAAAGAAATATACTATTAATCATGGTTATCATGTAATTTAGATTTTGGATATTGGACCATATTAGGTAAAAATCCAATTTAACTTTGTTAGGTTCTTAGACCACATTCATTCTAGTTCAGAAACCTATTCTGTGTCAACTCTTTAATCACAATACATATACATGTATTGCTGTATCAAGCTTAAATGGTGTGTCCATACTTGCTTAACTCTTCAGTGTTTGACCTCTGCGGTCTTATAAAGCTGCGCCCTGCGGAGTATCTGGTTTGAATTAGAATGAATAAACTGTCCCCAGTGTGTAAAAGATTTTTTTTCTTCAAATCATGAAAGAAAATTAGCAAACTTATCTTTAAAGATATTTGTGAAAAACTCATGTTTGTGTCAATTTATATAATTAGCCGAAATAATTTAATGATTACTGATACTGAACAAAAAATAATTTAAAAGATTAAATAGAGGGTGATTCATTCTTCAAATTACATGTACAAATAAATTATTTCTCACTATTACCAATTTACAATTATTTTATTCTTTTGTTTATCAATGAAACTAGGAACTTTATATGGGGCATACCAACTCAAGTTGCCTTTTTATTCATAAATCACCAAAAGGGATATAAGTATTGTAATTACAATAAAACAGCAACCTAATGACACAAACAGAAGACATGCAGTTTTCACAGTGTAGATACTATTCTATACGTTATCCGGAAGTCGCGATTTTCGAAGAGATGATTTCCAACTGGCTAACAGGACGGATTTGCCTACGGTGACTTTTCTCATCATTTGTTTACTCCTATACATTGTACCTATAAAGTGCTTTGAACATCTTCAAAGGTATGTATAGCATCATAAATATGAGTAACTGTAACAAAAACATGCATTAGAATATAAAATATACGTGTGCATCACACCAACTTAATAGAAAAAAGTGAAATCGATGGACAATTTTGCTCTCATAGTACAAAGCAAATAATCTTTTATCGCAAATATGTGCATCAGTGTACAGTTAAATATATACTGTTTCAATATTCTTTTCGTATCTAAGTAGAATATTCGTATTTCCCATAAAAAAATATGTTTTCCTTGAGGATCCGAAGATAAATTACTGTACGATCAGTCTAGAACTGACTGTATTCTAGAAGCGATTTCAGATTTTTTTACTGTATGACCAGTCTTGATTTTGAAAAAAAAACAACGGCAATCAGAAGGTATATACGTGTCTATGTGGTATTATGAACTGTCCAGGGAACTATAACGTATAATTTCTTTCATCCGATAATACAAATTTTCTGATGATTTTTGTAGACGGCAAAATAATTGTATTTTTGTTCCGTCAGTCTTATTTAAAGTCATAAGAAACCTCAAATTAAAAAAAAATAACACGTGCTCAATTTCCATGCTTTGTTGTTGATTTTTGTTGATTGTTGACAAACAGGTGACAATCGTTAAACTTCGGCTTCAAAACACGAACTTTAATTACCTGCCATATTTTCAAAACAACACTGACCGGTTTGAAAAAAAATGACGATTATACGAAATTTATGCGAAAAAAAATGATAAATTCGTGCACAGAAGACTACGTTTATGATGTTTGTATGCATTGGTTCAAGAATTGGAAGAACATTATTTTTCACCGGTCACTCGTTTCTTATGACTTTAAAATCAGATGCCTAAAAATCAATACATGATTCGCTTGTGGACTTTGTAATAGTGTATCGTTGCAGTTGACCAATTGATGATATTAACATAAATCAAGCTCGTCTATTTTAAAATTATAAAAAAAATGGATAAAGAAAGCTTTGCGTAGGGGGATAATTCATGTGATATAATTACTAGTGTGGATCTAGCCGTCGATAGCAGCCGGCGTTAATATTCATGAGGCCAGCCTTCAATAATATTCATGAGCCGGCAATAATATTCATGAGATGACTTGCGTTCGAAGAAGTGTTGTTAGAAACTATGAACGATAACTATGATTAAATAACGTTCCTATTTATATGTGATATTACTTCAAACAGGCATGTCAATGGGTGTCTTCTTCGAGGTCCGCGTTTACTAAATTAACTTTTGGTTTTCTTCAAGGACTTCTAGGTCTGCGTCTTTAAATAACATTGTAAATGTAATAAAAACAATGCAAATGCTTCCATAAATATAAAACAAAATAACGGTCTTTTAACATTCTGTGATAAGAGAAATAATGTAAACTGAAGCAATAACAAGTTGACATAAATATAATTAAATATAGAAATTTAATGGGACATTACAACAAACAAATAAAGTAAAGAACAGTTCTTATTAAAATTTTGTGATTATTGAATTAATGTAAGCTACAATAAATAAAAAAAATGATTGAATACTAGTATAGAAATTTAGGAATTACAGAGAATTGCTGGTCATATGGGCATTCCATAATTTGTTCGTTGTTCGTTATCTACAAATATAGTCCAATCATGAAACTAAAACATACAATACAGACAGAATTTTCTATTTAAACAGATCAGAAAAAATAGAAACATAGTTAATTGCAAAAATAAAAACAACAGAAAAATAAAAACTGTCAAGTACTATTTCAATGACATATAATTCTTCAAAATTACGGAGACCAATCTCAGTCATTAATCTTAACATTAACAATTTATATCATTTCCTTTAAAATGGCCCATAGCACTTATGCCCTAAACCCGTACGAGTTAGTCAGGAAAGGATAAAGGGGGGGGGGGGGGGGGGGGGGTACCCTGGTATATCACAAATTCGAAAATGAACTATTGCCGGTTGGCCAAACGAAGATATTCTCCACGTGGGCAATAATACCAGAGGAAGAGGTACTTATTGCCTTTAAAATGGCTCTTAGCACTTGTACCCTAGACCCGTACGAGTTTGTCAGTAGAGGGTTAAAAGGGGGGATATGGTATTCCGGTTTACAACGAATTCAAACTGAACTATTGCCGGCTGGCCAAACTAAGAGATTCTCCACATGAACCATCATACCAGAGGTAGAGGTTGGTATTGCCTATAAAATGGCTCATAGCACTTATGCCCTAGACCCGTACGAGTTAGTCAGGAAAGAATAAGGGGTACCCTGGTTTATCACAAATTCGAAAATGAACTATTGCCGACTGGCCAAACAAAGAGATTCTCCACGTGGGCAATGATACCAGAGGAAGAGGTACTTATTGCCTTTAAAATGGCCCATAGCACCGGTACCCTAGACCCGTACGAGTTTGTCAGTAGAGGGTTAAAAGGGGGGATATGGTATTCCGGTTTACAACGAATTCGAACTGAACTATTGCCGGCTGGCCAAACTAAGAGATTCTCCACATCAACCATCATACCAGAGGTAGAGGTTGGTATTGCCTATAAAATGGCAAAGAGCACTTATGCCCTAGACCCGTACGAGTTAGTCAGGAAAGGATAAGGGGGGTACCCTGGTATATCACAAATTCGAAAATGAACTATTGCCGGCTGGCCAAACGAAGAGATTCTCCACGTGGGCAATGATACCAGAAGAAGAGGTTTTTATTGCCTTTAAAATGGCTTATAGCACTTGTACCCTAGACCCGTACGATTTTGTCAGTAGAAGGCTAAAAGGGGGGATATGGTATTCCGGTTTACAACGAATTCAAACTGAACTATTGCCGGCTGGCCAAACTAAGAGATTCTCCACATCGACCATCATACCAGAGGTAGAGGTTGGTATTGCCTATAAAATGGCAAAGAGCACTTATGCCCTAGACCCGTACGAATTAGTCTGGAAAGGATAAGAGGGGTACCCTGGTATATCACAAATTCTAAAATGAACTATTGCCGGCTGGCCAAACGAAGAGATTCTCCACGCGGGTAATGATACCAGAGGAAGAGGTACTTATTGCCTTTAAAATGGTCTATAGCACTTGTACCCTAGACCCGTACAAGTTTGTCAGTAGAGGGTTAAAAGGGGGGATATGGTATTCCGGTTTACAACGAATTCGAACTGAATTATTGCCGGCTGCCCAAACTAAGAGATTCTCCACATCAACCATCATACCAGAGGTAGAGGTTGGTATTGCCTATAAAATGGCTGATAGCACTTATGCCCTAGACCCGTACAAGTTAGTCAGGAAAGGATAAGGGGGGTACCGGGGTATATCACAAATTCGAAAATGAACTATTGCCGGCTGGTCAAACGAAGAGATTCTCTACGTGGGCAATTATACCAGAGGAAGAGGTACTTATTGCCTTTAAAATGGCCCATAACACTTGTACCCTAGACCCGCACGAGTTTGTCAGTAGAGGGTTAAAAGGGGGGATATGGTATTCCGGTTTACAACGAATTCAAACTGAACTATTGCCGGCTGGCCAAACTAAGAGATTCTCCACATCAACCATCATACCAGAGGTAGAGGTTGGTATTGCCTATAAAATGGCTCATAGCACTTATGCCCTAGACCCGTACGAGTTAGTCAAGAAAGGATAAGGGGTACCCTGGTTTATCACAAATTCGAAAATGAACTATTGCCGACTGGCCAAACAAAGAGATTCTCCACGTGGGCAATGATACCAGAGGAAGAGGTACTTATTGCCTTTAAAATGGCCCATAGCACCGGTACCCTAGACCCGTACGAGTTTGTCAGTAGAGGGTTAAAAGGGGGGATATGGTATTCCGGTTTACAACGAATTCGAACTGAACTATTGCCGGCTGGCCAAACTAAGAGATTCTCCACATCAACCATCATACCAGAGGTAGAGGTTGGTATTGCCTATAAAATGGCTCATAGCACTTATGCCCTAGACCCGTACGAGTTAGTCAGTAAAGGATAAGGGGGGTACCCTGGTATATCACAAATTCGAAAATGAACTATTGCCGGCTGGCCAAACGAAGAGATTCTCCACGTGGGCAATGATACCAGAAGAAGAGGTTTTTATTGCCTTTAAAATGGCTTATAGCACTTGTACCCTAGACCCGTACGATTTTGTCAGTAGAAGGCTAAAAGGGGGGATATGGTATTCCGGTTTACAACGAATTCAAACTGAACTATTGCCGGCTGGCCAAACTAAGAGATTCTCCACATCGACCATCATACCAGAGGTAGAGGTTGGTATTGCCTATAAAATGGCAAAGAGCACTTATGCCCTAGACCCGTACGAATTAGTCTGGAAAGGATAAGAGGGGTACCCTGGTATATCACAAATTCTAAAATGAACTATTGCCGGCTGGCCAAACGAAGAGATTCTCCACGCGGGCAATGATACCAGAGGAAGACGTACTTATTGCCTTTAAAATGGTCTATAGCACTTGTACCCTAGACCCGTACAAGTTTGTCAGTAGAGGGTTAAAAGGGGGGATATGGTATTCCGGTTTACAACGAATTCGAACTGAATTATTGCCGGCTGCCCAAACTAAGAGATTCTCCACATCAACCATCATACCAGAGGTAGAGGTTGGTATTGCCTATAAAATGGCTGATAGCACTTATGCCCTAGACCCGTACGAGATATTCAGGAAAGGATAAGGGGGGTACCCTGGTATATCACAAATTCTAAAATGACCTATTGCCGGCTGGCCAAACGAAGAGATTCTCCACGCGGGCAATGGTACCAGAGGAAGAGGTACTTATTGCCTTTAAAATGGCCTAGAGCACTTGTACCCTAGACCCGTACGAGTTTGTCAGTAGAGGGTTAAAAGGGGGGATATGGTATTCCGGTTTACAACGAATTCGAACTGAATTATTGCCGGCTGTCCAAACTAAGAGATTCTCCACATCAACCATCATACCAGAGGTAGAGGTTGGTATTGCCTATAAAATGGCTAATAGCACTTATGCCCTAGACCCGTACGAGTTAGTCAGGAAAGGATAAGGGGGGTACCCTGGTATATCACAAATTCGAAAATGAACTATTGCCGGCTGGCCAAACGAAGAGATTCTCCACGTGGGCAATGATACCAGAAGAAGAGGTACTTATTGCCTTTAAAATGGCTCATAGCACTTGTACCCTAGACCCGTACGATTTTGTCAGTAGAAGGCTAAAAGGGGGATATGGTATTCCGGTTTACAACGAATTCGAACTGAACTATTGCCGGCTGGCCAAACTAAGAGATTCTCCACATCGACCATCATACCAGAGGTAGAGGTTGGTATTGCCTATAAAATGGCACAGAACACTTATGCCCTAGACCCGTACGAATTAGTCTGGAAAGGATAAGGGGGGTACCCTGGTATATCACAAATTCTAAAATGAACTATTGCCGGCTGGCCAAACGAAGAGATTCTCCACGCGGGCAATGATACCAGAGGAAGAGGTACTTATTGCCTTTAAAATGGCCCATAGCACTTGTACTTTAGACCCGTACAAGTTTGTAAGTAGAAGGTTAAAAGGGGGATATGGTATTCCGGTTTACAACGAATTCGAACTGAACTATTGCCGGCTGGCCAAACTAAGAGATTCTCCACATCGACCATCATACCAGAGGTAGAGGTTGGTATTGCCTATAAAATGGCTGATAGCACTTATGCCCTAGACCCGTACGAGATATTCAGGAAAGGATAAGGGGGGTACCCTGGTATATCACAAATTCTAAAATGAACTATTGCCGGCTGGCCAAACGAAGAGATTCTCCACGCGGGCAATGGTACCAGAGTAAGAGGTACTTATTGCCTTTAAAATGGCCTAGAGCACTTGTACCCTAGACCCGTACGAGTTTGTCAGTAGAGGGTTAAAAGGGGGGATATGGTATTCCGGTTTACAACGAATTCGAACTGAATTATTGCCGGCTGTCCAAACTAAGAGATTCTCCACATCAACCATCAAACCAGAGGTAGAGGTTGGTATTGCCTATAAAATGGCTCATAGCACTTATGCCCTAGACCCGTACGAGTAAGTCAGGAAAGGATAAGGGGGGTACCCTGGTATATCACAAATTCGAAAATGAACTATTGCCGGCTGGCCAAACGAAGAGATTCTTCACGTGGGCAATGATACCAGAAGAAGAGGTACTTATTGCCTTTAAAATGGCTCATAGCACTTGTACCCTAGACCCGTACGATTTTGTCAGTAGAAGGCTAAAAGGGGGGATATGGTATTCCGGTTTACAACGAATTCGAACTGAACTATTGCCGGCTGGCCAAACTAAGAGATTCTCCACATCGACCATCATACCAGAGGTAGAGGTTGGTATTGCCTATAAAATCGCACAGAGCACTTATGCCCTAGACCCGTACGAATTAGTCTGGAAAGGATAAGGGGGGGGTACCCTGGTATATCACAAATTCTAAAATGAACTATTGCCGGCTGGCCAAACGAAGAGATTCTCCACGCGGGCAATGATACCAGAGGAAGAGGTACTTATTGCCTTTAAAATGGCTCATAGCACTTGTACCTTAGACCCGTACAAGTTTGTAAGTAGAAGGTTAAAAGGGGGAATATGGTATTCCGGTTAACAACGAATTCGAACTGAACTATTGCCGGCTGGCCAAACTAAAAGATTCTCCACATCGACCATTATACCAGAGGTAAAGGTTGGTACTGCCTCTAAAATGGCCGATAGCACTTATGCCCTAGACCCGTACGAGTTAGTCAGGAAAGGATAAGGAGGGGGTACCCAAGTATATCACAAATTCGAAATGAATTATTGCCGGCTGGCCAAACGTAGAGATTGTCCCCGTAGGCAATGATACCAGAGGAAGAGGTACTTATTGACTTTCAAATGACCCATAGCACTTATACCCTAGACCCGTATGAGTAAGTAAGTAGAGGGTTAAAAGTGGGGATATGGGATACCGGTTTACAACAAATTCGAACTGAACTATTGCCGGCTGGCCAAGGTAAGAGATTCTCCACATCGACAATTATACCAGAGGTAGAAGTTGATATTGACTCTTAAATGACCCATAACACTTATGCCCTAGACCCGTACGAGTTAGTCAGCAAAGGGAAAGGGGTTTATTGAACTGTTGCCGACTAGCAAAACTTAAAGATTCTCCACTAGGGCCACGATAACAGGGACAAAGGTAGTTATTACCTTTAAAATGGATAAAAGCACTGATGCCTTAGACCCGTAAGATTTTTCAGAAGAGGGTTAAAAATTGAAATTAACTATTGTTGACTGGCCATACTAAGAGATTCTCCACGTTAGCCATTATTGGTTAACCTATCGCGGGAGCATAACGTCCGATTTATTGTACTTGTCCATTGTCGACGTCGTTCTGTCAGTTACTTCGCCTTGGAATACGAATATGTATATTTAATGTACTGGCTGAACAGTTGTTGTAGTACATATTGCCTTAACTATCATCTTTATTTATGATACCGTGACCCGGATCTCGAAAAAATGAAATCAGTCAGATCGGAGAACAGAAGACAGAAGCGCTGTTACCAGACTTTTCCGAAATAGAATTACCGGAGAAATAATATCTCGGAAATACGTTGTGTGTCGCTTTCCCAAAGTCGCTTGCTACAGTAATCCTTAGAGTTTTCCGAAACGTGTTTATCCCAATTCAATCCACTTTTCCATAGATCCTGTATGAGCTTCTTTGTTCGTATTGTGACCGGGCTAAGTATTCTAAGTGGATCGTATTTTTTCGAAGAATTTTCAAAATCTCACTTTTTGTTACAATGTCTAGTATTGGAATATCACATTTAGTCCGGCGGCCACAAGTATATTTCAGACGAGTTGTGCACATCCTGATATAAGCATGAACATTGGCATAGACCTTCCTGAAATATTACTCTTTTATTTCAGATAAGAAGGCATTTGAAAAAAATGTCTCACTGCCGGTTAAATGAAAAATGGCGGACATCATTCTTTAATCGGCCCAATATAGAAGGCTAGTACTGTGGATTCATTTATTTTCGTGGGTACCAATTTTCGTGGATTCAGGGAAACTTACATATTCGTGGATATTTAATTTCGTGGTTTTACCGAAGTCTGCATACTAGTACAAGCCTTTGTAAAATTTGTCATTCGTTGAACATCAAATTTCGTGGTTTGCCTGTACCAACGAAATCCACGAAAAATTGGTATCCCACGAATAATAATGAATCCACAGTATGTGAAAAGGATCTATCAGCATGCTGCTATAATAATATTTGGTACAAACCTTTGTTATGTAATACTTTTGGATATATTATATAGATAAAATGTCTCTAAAAACCCTACTTTCGGTAGAATCCAATATGGCGGACATTGACTAAAATAAGCTTATTTTTTAGGGAGGGGGATTGAAATGTGTTTTAACGTATTGTTACCATCATTAAATTGTACAGGAACATTTCTTTGATGCTTCCAAGGGATACAATGTATAAGATATATGTCTTAAAAATCCTTTCTTCCGGTAATATTCAAAATGGAGGACATAAATATGTCATTTTTTTATTTTGATATTTATCTTTTTTTCAAAATGAGAAGAAAGTGGGGTTTTTTTTGTGGTGGTCATCAACTTTAGGCTTTAATTTATCCTCTAAACCACTTATCATATTCTGTAGTTAATATTTAAATACAAAGTTAACACTTCCGGTAAAAAAAAACAATATGGCGTAAATGTCAAAGATGAGTCCTCACTCCATATGTTCGATGTAGAGCTTTGGATAGATTGATTTAATCAAAATAAAATCACTTAAGTACTAAACCTTTTAAAAATTACCACTATTTGGCAAAAAAAACTTGTAAAATCCCAGTTACCACCACATGCACACGACACAGGGCACGGGAGACTTGATTTTCCTCATAAAAACAACCGCGACAACCTTTCTTACATCCACAATGTGCAAGCTTCTGACAACATGATGAGCCCTCAGAAAGAGTTTTTTAAAAGTGATCCCCTTTGTCTCGTCGTCACTCATTAGCGCCTGGACTTGGTAGCATACGAGCCAATTTCAGGCTCGTCCCCTAAACACGTGTCTTAGTATATTGTACATTTTGCATGCTAGAAAAGACTAGACTAAGTTGATAACCTCAATTAACCTACCCTGTTGCGTAAATAGATATTTCTTGCTTTGTTAACCATGCTAACCCCATATGATTATTTTTTGCTATCTTACAGTAAACACCGGTGATTTAGGCGGATCAATTATCATTCTTTAAGTTAAAGTCACATCTTCAAATGCTATCAATGTCTCCCAAACAGTCTTTTTCCCCCTTTTCAAGAAAACAGAGAACCGTATCACAACCGGGAAATGGATCACAATATTTGTGTGTGATCCCTAATCGCGAGTGCATTTGGAAGGTCATTTATATATATTTATCCAAAGCTTTTCCTCCTCTTAAACACAATCCATAGTTCGTCTACCCCTATGTCACGGAATAGCGAAACAGTTATGACAGCATCATCAGTAACGACTGTTCGAATAATGACTTGTTTAATTTCGTGTTTCACTGCATCCGACACATGCACCATGATTCTAGTGTCAACCTTTTAATACATATGTATTAATATGGTGTTTAACTTGAAACGCATCACGGCGGTAAAGATAGAATATCCTGAACATGTGTTGCTACAACTGTCATATGCATCCAAGACTTTATCATAATAGTTTCATGCTTTTTAAGATAAGGGCATAATACCCTATCAGCATACTCGTTATGAAACAACTTGAAACTGAAACAGTGGATGAATGCATATATAGACAATACCGGTAGTTTGAATGCTGCCACAAGAAAAAAGAAATACACTTAGGGATAAGAGAATACAAAGACGAATCCAGAGTCGAAACAAATCTCAAAATTGGTAAAGTTTTCTGAGAGATGACGACATTAAGAAAGAACTTTTTAGTTTTTATTCACAGGCGCTTGCTCAATAGATTTTGAGGAAGAGTTAGTTGTAGCAACAAATGCTCAGGATGTTTTGTGTTATTCACCACATGATGGTGTTTCAAGTTTAGCCTCATGTTAAAATGAATAGGCTTATACTATAGAATCAATATACAAAAAAAAACATGTGTCTGATGCATTGATTCACAGACTTAACTGACTCATGACTTGAACATTCGATACTGATGCTGCTGTCATTGCTGTGTCATTATTCCGTGACATGGGTGCAGATGAACTTTGGCTTGTATTTGGAAGTGGAAAAAGCCTTAGATATAATCTTTCCGTGATCTTTCAAGTGCACGTTTAATTGAAAGGGAACTTCGTTGTTGACATGGATGGCGTTTGAAGATGTGACTTAATGATTTAGAATGATGATTGATCAGCCAACATCACCAGATATGGATTTGATAATGCCATTGATAAAACGATACGTGGTCTTGTAGTAAGATCGAACAAACTTATCAGATGGGGTTTACGAAGCAAGAAAACATGTTTTTGAAAGTGGTAGACTTATTGATGATATTTGAACGACTCGGTCTAATGTTTTTCATCATGTAAAACGTGCAATATACCATGGCGGGTGTGGATGAGTAACAAGCTTGAGATTTGGTTTCTATGCTTACTATTCCAGACGCTTATAATGGCGGGGAAAATATGAAACATTGGAACCCCTTTGGACAACTCTTTGTGAGGCCTCTTCATCTTATCAGGAGCTTGTACATTATTGATGTAAAAACCAATACCGCCGCTGTCTTAGTAAATGAGGAAAATCAGCTTTCCGATTGTGAATATTTGCGGCAATAAATGATCTGTACTTTTAAAGATGTTTTTAGTACTACAGTGATTTTATCTTATTTTCATCAATCTATCCAAATAAAAGCTCTATTTCGAAGATATGGACTGAGGACTCATCTTTGAAATTTACTCCAAATTGGTTTTATATACCGGAAGTGTTAGCTTTGTATTTAATCATTATCTATAGAATACAATAGGTGGTTTAGAAGATAACTTAAAGCCAAAACCAAATGGTAACTGACCAGCACAAAAAAAAACCCAGTTTCTTTACATTTTGAAATAAAGTTGAATATTAAAGTAAAATAATGATGTTTCATGTCCGCCAGTTTGACTATAACCGGAAGTAATGCTTTTAAAGACATATGTCTTATGTATTGTATCCATTAGCAGCATCAAAGAAAGGTTCCTGAACAATTTAATGATAGTAGCAATACCCTCCTTTAAAAATAAGCTTATTTTAGTACAATGTCCGCCATGTCGGATTTTACCGAAAGTAGGGTTTTAAAAGACATCTAATCTATATAAAATATCCAAAAGTAGTACATAACAAAGGTTTGTTCCAAATATTATTATATCAGCATGATAAAAACCGCTTTTCACACACTTATACACTAGCCTCTGATATTTGGATGATTTAAGTATGATGTCGGCCATTTAAGATTTTTACCGGATGTGAGACATTTTTTTCAAATGCCTCCTTATCTTGAATAAAAGAGTAACAACTGAGCTGAGTCTATGCCAAATTTTATTCATGTAGCATGATTTGCACAATTTTTCACAAAGCGGCCGTATTAATTTCTGGTACATCAGATCATCGAATCAGCTATTCCATAACATACCAAGTACTTTTGTGTTTTGTCCGCATATAGTAGTACTTTTTTCCGTTTTAGCTAGCTTACGTAACTATATCCACACGGTTTGACGTCCAGGATCGTAGATAGAATCCAGTTTCCTCCATCATTGATCTCTCTTCCTTATAGTCAGCCCACCCTCGTTCTGTAAACTTAACAGAATGTTGTCCACATACAAATCAGTCATTCAAACTTTGCGAATTATGCGATGTCGACAAATGCAGTCGTAAACAATTTTGATAGGCATAGAGCTTGATTCCTTCTGTACAGGATGATAAGGAATGTAGTGATACTTTTCTTAAGTTCATCTGTTTCATCTACCTTCTCTATGAATCCTCTTCGTTCCTGTTCTTGTATAATGTTCCCGTACTTCTTTAACATAACTGAGTTTTGAGTAAGTCTTTGAAGGACGTTTTCTGTCCTTCTGTTCGTGACTGCTTAATTTATAGGCAATTCATCACGTTTTCAAGGTAACATAGCGGAATATTTGTTTTCTCAGAACTCAATTGATCTGTCCTGATAGACTTAAATATATGCATTGTCGTCTTCGTCTACCTCCCTACTATTTATTCCTATTGAATCTAAATTCCAAAATCTCTCCAGATTGAATTCTTTAACTTTGTGTGATACTAGAACATTACACATACTAGTCTTCGACGTGTTTGTTTTCTTACCGTATGTAAGTACTGAAAGCATTTATCCGATATTGGATTTCACGGCGGTAGGATCGTATACACGGACTATATAATCTTTAACAATGTCCCCGTAGTGATATGCGCCTACCAGCAACGATATCTCGAATGAATCGTGCTTTGTCACCGTGTGTGCTATCTTTAAACCACGCAAATAACCGTTCTGTGTATCAATATTACGTATGTGATTCTGTATAGGCATGCCGATCATCTGTACTATCAGTACTTTGATTGACAATACGTGTCCTACATCGGTTTTCAGATAGATTGTTGACTTTTCTATGTGTCTCACGTTTTTCTCTGCACCTCCAAATGCCGATTAATATATTATTTATGTCCCCGCTATCTGTAAATTTAGTTAAGTTTTGCGTTTCAAAAGATGTTTGCCCTCCTTCGTCAAAAAGAATATCCGTATCGATAAAGAACTGATTTGAGCCTACTTGTGCCACGTCAGTTTTCAAAAGTACATTCGATTGCAATTCTGTCCGTTGAGAATACAAAATAGTAGTATTATGTTCCGTATCATCAATGTCATTCACGAGTTGAACGTTGGGCGAATTCGAAGATAGTGGGTTTAACGTGCATTACATTAGTTTGTGTGGTGTTTCTCATTACAATGTGCGTTTAGATTTACATTCGTTTAGTCTGTGTATACCAAGGTAGTTAAAGATAACAAATTTGTTCATACGGCATTATGTGTCGGCTGTTTTACTGCAATGAGTTGGTGGATGTATTTCGTGACATTAAACGCTAGGTCTAGTCTCAATATTCTTGTAAGATTTAGATTTTACCAATTTCGGATGTCGACTCTTTTGTCCTGTGTCCGGTATAACGATATCGTCTAATATGCTTTCAGGAAGGTCCGTTATACCAACGTTTTTGTTCTATGTCCTCGCGCGAGATATTTTCTGACTTCAACGAGTAATTTGTAGACAATAATGGGAAGAAGTAGTGTGCCGTATGTTTCATGTGTCTTACCTAAAGTTTCTAGACCTTGACGCTACCTCCAATTTGATCGTAAAAAACTTCGTAAGCTTGTTTACTGATTTATAGGCGAAGGAATTTCTAAATCTAGTGCTTCGTGTTCTACTTCATGAGCTTTCAAGCAGTTACACTTTTGTATATTTGTAAGTAACTAGTTAAGATGTACGGACGACTCACATGAGTCCCAGAAGGTTTGCCATTCTGAAATCGTGCCTTCGAAAGTTGGAAGCGTAAGTTTTGGTACGTTACTCTGATTAAAAGTTGCAGGAAATGTACTTTATTGCGTGTTGATTGTGAGAATGGCTTGGGCAAACTGGTTTTCAAACGACAGTGCGTTGTGTAGGTTTGCTATGTTTTGCGTTGAAACAAACGGTATAGTTTTGGGATTTAAAGTGTGCGTTCTAGTACTTTAGTATTTGATTCAATGTGACGGGACTGCAGGATTTTGGACATTTGTATGAACTTACGTACGTGTCAAATCAAGGTTATCATATTAACCGAAAATTCATCTGAATGAAATAATCTAATTTACCACATCTTCCGGTTCCGTTAACTTTAGAATTTGTTCATTCAAGTCCTAAAACAATGTTTGTGTTTGCACAAGTTTTCCTAGTGTTGTAATAACTTCTACTTGATCGAATTTTGTATTCTCCTTTGTTTCATCTAATCTTCGGTATACCTTGAACTACACGTATTTTGCGACTGACTATCTGAACAACGGAACCGAAATTACGTTAGTGATTGCGAAAAGCAGATTAGCGCAAGTGAAAACCCTTACATAACCGCAACTAGAACTTATGGCCGCAGTTATTGGAACTAGACTAGCTTTTCATGTAAAATCGACCTTCTAATGTAAAAACGTGGCTTTCTGGTCGGATAGCTGTATAGTATTGCATTGGTTAAATCATCGAAACTGTTTAAACGATTTATTGTGAATCGAGCGCGAGGAATAACAAAATCAACATTAATGGAGATATTGCCCAAAAGAATGCAACCCAACCAATCTCTTAACACGAGGAATTGACGTCGATCAATACATCGATAGTGTCCTTTAAAAAAAGACAGAATTAGTTAACGGTATTGACAATTACAGAAAAAAACGGAGACGAGGAATTTCTAAACAATGAAGTTCATACTGATCACTATGATATCAGTAACGTTATAGACAATTGGAAATATTGAAATTTTTAGGAAAGGGATTTGAGTAACTGCTTACGTTCAGCGGTTCATATTTAACTACCAATATACCGATATACCAAACATCTGAGATAAAAACACAAGGCAATATCCTAGCACTAGACAATTGTGACTCTTCATAGATGACGGTAGCTTTTTGAGATGCAATGGAAGGATTCACAGCGGAATCATTTTAGAGAATACCAAATTTCCGAATCATTTACTTACCAAACTGATAGTGACAGACGCACACGAGCGTTCACTTAATTCGGACTAAATGCTACGTTTACTTACGTATTACAATCGTATTGGTTACCGATACTTAGACAATATGTTAAGGAGTAATTGATCAAGTTTTCGCTGTTGTTAATCATTGTAATGTTACGTAAGTGTCACGTGTTGACATTATAGTCAAAATAGATATACATACATTCTATTCGCTTTTGTTATTGTTAGCTATATAGTTGTCCGATGTAACCTCTTAACGATATTGGTGTCAAGTGAACCTCTTAACGATATTGGTGTCAAGTGACCAGGATGAATTTACAGCTAAAATCGATACTAGCAGGACATAGTAGTGCCGTCTCCGGAATATTCCAGAAATTCGACGAAAAATGGGGAGAGCGGCACAAAACTTGTTGATTCCAATAACCTTCGAAACAGAAATCGTTAACTCTGATGATTATTTTTTTAATTTAGAAAAAAAATACAGCCAATAGCAAAATTTATCTAAGTACAAACATCAACGCTAAACACAAATGCCACAAGTTCGCAACATCACGCAAACGTACATGAATGCATAATTTTACATACCTTCATACAAGAGCTTACGTTATTTTTTACGACAAAATTGAAACATATGTACGTGGTTTAGAATCCCTTGGTCAGACAGAGAATACATATGACCCATTATTGGTCCCTATCATATTGAAAAAGTTACCGGGGACGTACGCATAAATCTTACAAGACACCATGAATCAAATAGTTGGCAATTAAATGAACTACTACATATACTATCTCAAGAACTCAACATTATGGAGAGAGGCAATTCCTCTGATCATACGGAAACTTAAACCACTACAGCAGCATTTCACACCAATGTAAAGGTACGTACAAAATAAATCAACACAAATAAACGTAAAATCATGTGTACTTTTGTAACGAATCACATGTTCCCGTTAATTGCGCTAAGATAATTGATCAAACAGCAAATATTTCTGTTGTTAAACAGCATCGTTTATGTTTTAACTGTCTTTGACCCCCAATATAGCTGATTGCAAATCACACAAAAGTTGCAGGAAATGTAAAATAAAGCAGCATACTAGTTTATGCAAAGACGAGGTTAAAAAGATGAAAAACAGAGTAACACTAATGAATATATTACTAGTAACACAATTCAGTAAACACAACACAACGCGAAGAAAACGGGTACAGTTCTTCACTCACAGACACAGACTAAAAACTGTCGTAGCGCAAGTAAGTTCGGGCATTCAATGTACTTACACAAACACATTATTTGACAAGGGCGCACAGATGCCCTCATCACAGAAAAATAAGCTACAGAGCTTGATTTGACAATTACCAGACAGAAGACCATAAACTTGTCAGGATTTTGTGACACAAGTGATGGCACAGACAACGGCAAATTACCTATCAACGTTTTGATTGTACCAGAAATAGCTGGACCAATGAAGACTTATGTACGTAATATAACAAATTTAAAGTATTTGTTTGGCTTGAAATTAGACCATCCGGTCTCACATGACCCAATGGTTGAAGATTCTCTATTGAATTATATCTAATTCGATTATTACTGGTCAATTGTCGATGATAGAATAGTATGAGAAACGGGACCTACTACCGTCAAGTCGGAAATCCGTAACCTTCTGTCCGGCACAATCAATTGAATACCTGCAAATCCAGATCACACACTTACGTCAATGATGAACATATTAGTAGGTCACAAAGTTGAAGAGTAGAACTTTTATAATGGAGAAATTTATGGAAGTTGAAGCTGCTAGTATAAATAATAGTGACAACAAATCTGAAAACAGACAATTCCAAGATGTATATAAATCAAATGGTAGAGGTTACCATATGGAAACATAAAGATATGTTGATAAGTTACCTTGTAAGGAGGAACACCACACCTTACTAGACAACAGAAGTATTGAATAACGGAGAACAGAAAATGTCATTAAACGTCTTAATCGTGAACTTACACTTTTACAGAAAAACGGAAAAATTATTAATGAACAAGAAAAACGTAGATTTATCGAGAGAGTTGATGAACGATCAGCCAAAACAATTGTTCATTCCATACCGCACCATCATTTCCGTAAAAAGTCGTCAACCACGCCAATCAGAATTGTATTTGACTGTAGCTGCAAATTAAACCTTCACCTATTAATCTAAGCTTAAATGATTGTTTGATGGATCTTTGGCCAAACTTTAATGATTTAACCGGAATTTTTCTCGGATTTAGAATGCACAAATACGCCGTCTCGACAGGTATAGAAAAAAGCCTCACTTATTATGGGCTGGAGGAAGAGGATCGTGATGTTACCAGATTCTCTTATGCGTAGTAACCCGGATGACCCAAATAGTACACTAACCGCAAACAGATTCAAGTCAGTATAATTTGGAGCAACTTTCTCTCCGTTTATCCTAAATGCTGTTATACGTAAACATTTGACTGCAATTCAACAGACTGGACAGCAATGTTAAAGAAATACTTTTATGTTGACAATATTATATCGAGCTTTAATTAACCAAGAGCTTTGTTATACTTCTTCCATGCATCACGTTTATTATATGTTAATGATTTGTATGATGCGAGAGCATAAGAAATTGAACATTTATCAAAATCATCATGTAACCGAGAAGCTTAATCCTTATGGAACAATTTTGTTCGGTAGATGGTGGGAGAGATTGAGAGGAATAACGAAAAACTGCATTAAACGAGCACATATGGACAATAAAACACTCAACACGATATTGACTGAAGTAGAACGTTTACTCAGTGATCGCCCACTAACATACGTTTCATCGGATCAAACGCGGACGACGAAACCCCTTACTCCGTCAGATTTATTATATTGAAAACGGACCAAGACGCTACCGTATAACGGCCTTAAAGACTGTAGTTTACAACCAGAAACCAAAGACACTAGGCATGAACCAGTAACTGGCTAGACAATCGAAGTTTCTTTCATTAATTCTTAAAAACTACATAAAAAGATGGAAGCAGGAATACATAAATTCGCTTAGGAAATATTACCGATACACAGATCGAAACACATAGAACATTAACGTCGGAAATATGTAGTTCAGATTCAGGACTATGTATCTAGAGTAAATTGGACTTTGGCGATCATTGACAAATTATTTTACGGCAAAGATGGACTTACACGATCAGCCATAATTCGAACAAAAACTGGTTTGATATCTAGACTAATCATCAAACTTGAATTCTTTGGAACTTGAAAATATAGCAGCTCAGAGTGAGGAAAAGACGAAAATAAAAACATAGACTAACATGTGTTAAATATAAATCGTGAAAAGTAAAATGATAACGTGTGATTATATTAGCATATGGACATTAAAATGAATTTAAACCGTGGGCTGTTAAATATTTTACATATAAAATTTAAAATTGTACTAGTAATTTATTTTATTAGAACTTTAATAATTAATGTTGTGATCACTTTCATTTATTTTAAAGTAATTCATGTGCGGCCCAAGTATGTTAAGAGCAAAATTACAAACGCAACGTTCTCGCTGCCCATATTCATTGTAACATGTGTGACATGTTGACATTAGAGCTTGAATAGAAAGAATTATTCACACGAGTCATTATATCAGAGGGAGAGGTATCCATTGCCTCAAAAATGACAAAAATCTTTAATGCCCTAGACTCGTACGACTTAGCCAGGAAAGGATAAGGTTGGTACCTTTATCTATCACAAAGTCGAAATGAACTTTTGCCAGCTGGCCAAACCAAGACATTTTCCACATGGGTCATGACACAAGAGGTATATGTAGTAGTTGTATAATGGCCCATAGTACTTATGTCCTAGACCCGTACGAGTTTGTCAGGAGGGGATAACAAGGGTTGTGGTACTCCGATTCATCACGAAGTCGAAAAAAAACTATTGCCGGATGGCCAAATTAAGAAATTCTCCACGTGGGTCATTATATCAGAGGAAGAAATAGGAATTGCCTCTAAAATGACCCATACTACTATACCCTGGACCGTATGACCTAGTCAGCAAAGAGAAAGATGGGCACCTTTATATATCTCAAAGTCGAATTGAACTATTGACGACTTGTCAAACTAAAAGATTCTCCTCGTGGACCATGATACAGAGGTTAAGGTACTAATTACCTTTAAAATGACCAGCAAGTAAAAGTATGTTTGAATATTTTGATATACAAGAGTACTTCCCTTACCCTTTTCCTACCAATACGTACGGATCTATGATATACGATACCTGGGCCTTTTTAGAGAAAACACCTAAGCTAATCTTTTTGTTAGCCCACAAGGAGAAACTCTTAGTTTGGTCTTTGTGATATACAAGAGTACTTCCCTTTGCTGTTCAACAGGTACGGGTCTAGGACATAAGAACCATGGGTAATTTTCGAGGCAACATTATTCCATACATCTGATATCTTTGACAACGCAATCAGGGTAAGTGCTCTGGCCCATCTTAAAGGCAAGGCTACCTCTACCTCTGCTTATATGGTCCACGTTTAGATTATCTTAGTCGGTCAGCTGGCAATATTTCATTTTGACCTCGTTGTACACCGGGATACTATATCCCCCTTTAAACCGTCTGCTGACAAATTTGCACAGGTCTAGGGCATGATTGTTATGGGCCATTTTAGAGAAAATGCCTACCTCTACCACTGGTTTAATGGCCCACGTGGAGAATCTCATAGTTTGGCCAGCCGGCAATAATTTAGATCGAATTCGTTTTATACCGTGACACCATATCCCCCCTATTAACCCTTTACTGACAAAATCGTACGGGTCTAGGGTATAAATGCTATGGGCCATTTTAAAGGCAATAAGTACCTCTTCCTCTGGTTTCATTGCCCACGTGGAGAATCTATTCGTTTGGCCAGCCGGCAATAGTTCATTTTCGAATTTGTGATATACCAGGGTACCCCCCTTATCCTTTTCTGACTAACTCGTACGGGTTTAGGGCATAAGTGCTCTGGGCCATTTTAGAGGCAATACCATCTTCTACCTCTGGTATAATGGTCGATGTGGAAAATCTCTTAGTTTGGCCAGCCGGCAATAGTTCAGTTCGAATTCGTTGTATCCGGGATACCATATCCCCCTTTTGAACCCTCTACTGACAAACTCGTACGGGTCTAGGGTATAAGTGCTCTGGGCCATTTTAAAGGCAATAAGGACCTATTCCTCTGGTATCATTGCCCACGTGGAGAATCTCTTCGTTTGGCCAGCCGGCAATAGTTCATTTTCGAATTTGTGATATACCAGGGTTCCCCCTTATCCTTTTCTGACTAACTCGTACGGGTCTAGTGCATAAGTGCTATGGGCCATTTTAGAGGCAATACCAACCTCTACCTCTGGTATAATGGTCGATGTGGCGAATATCTTAGTTTGGTCAGCTGGCAATATTTCATTTTGACCTCGTTGTACACCGGGATACTATATCCCCCTTTAAACCGTCTGCTGACAAATTTGCACAGGTCTAGGGCATGATTGTTATGGGCCATTTTAGAGAAAATGCCTACCTCTACCACTGGTTTAATGGCCCACGTGGAGAATCTCATAGTTTGGCCAGCCGGCAATAATTTAGATCGAATTCGTTTTATACCGTGACACCATATCCCCCCTATTAACCCTTTACTGACAAAATCGTACGGGTCTAGGGTATAAATGCTATGGGCCATTTTAAAGGCAATAAGTACCTCTTCCTCTGGTTTCATTGCCCACGTGGAGAATCTATTCGTTTGGCCAGCCGGCAATAGTTCATTTTCGAATTTGTGATATACCAGGGTACCCCCCTTATCCTTTTCTGACTAACTCGTACGGGTTTAGGGCATAAGTGCTCTGGGCCATTTTAGAGGCAATACCATCTTCTACCTCTGGTATAATGGTCGATGTGGAAAATCTCTTAGTTTGGCCAGCCGGCAATAGTTCAGTTCGAATTCGTTGTATCCGGGATACCATATCCCCCTTTTGAACCCTCTACTGACAAACTCGTACGGGTCTAGGGTATAAGTGCTCTGGGCCATTTTAAAGGCAATAAGGACCTATTCCTCTGGTATCATTGCCCACGTGGAGAATCTCTTCGTTTGGCCAGCCGGCAATAGTTCATTTTCGAATTTGTGATATACCAGGGTTCCCCCTTATCCTTTTCTGACTAACTCGTACGGGTCTAGTGCATAAGTGCTATGGGCCATTTTAGAGGCAATACCAACCTCTACCTCTGGTATAATGGTCGATGTGGCGAATATCTTAGTTTGGTCAGCTGGCAATATTTCATTTTGACCTCGTTGTACACCGGGATACTATATCCCCCTTTAAACCGTCTGCTGACAAATTTGCACAGGTCTAGGGCATGATTGTTATGGGCCATTTTAGAGAAAATGCCTACCTCTAACACTGGTTTAATGGCCCACGTGGAGAATCTCATAGTTTGGCCAGCCGGCAATAATTTAGATCGAATTCGTTTTATACCGTGACACCATATCCCCCCTATTAACCCTTTACTGACAAAATCGTACGGGTCTAGGGTATAAATGCTATGGGCCATTTTAAAGGCAATAAGTACCTCTTCCTCTGGTTTCATTGCCCACGTGGAGAATCTATTCGTTTGGCCAGCCGGCAATAGTTCATTTTCGAATTTGTGATATACCAGGGTACCCCCCTTATCCTTTTCTGACTAACTCGTACGGGTTTAGGGCATAAGTGCTCTGGGCCATTTTAGAGGCAATACCATCTTCTACCTCTGGTATAATGGTCGATGTGGAAAATCTCTTAGTTTGGCCAGCCGGCAATAGTTCAGTTCGAATTCGTTGTATCCGGGATACCATATCCCCCTTTTGAACCCTCTACTGACAAACTCGTACGGGTCTAGGGTATAAGTGCTCTGGGCCATTTTAAAGGCAATAAAGACTTATTCCTCTGGTATCATTGCCCACGTGGAGAATCTCTTCGTTTGGCCAGCCGGCAATAGTTCATTTTCGAATTTGTGATATACCAGGGTTCCCCCTTATCCTTTTCTGACTAACTCGTACGGGTCTAGTGCATAAGTGCTATGGGCCATTTTAGAGGCAATACCAACCTCTACCTCTGGTATAATGGTCGATGTGGCGAATATCTTAGTTTGGTCAGCCGGCAATAGTTCATTTTAGAATTTGTGATATACCAGGGTACCCCCTTATCCTTTCCAGACTAACTCGTACGGGTCTAGGGCATAAGTGCTCTGAACCATTTTATAGGCAATACAAACCTCTACCTCTGGTATGATGGTCGATGTGGAGAATCTCTTAGTTTGGTCAGCCGGCAATAGTTCATTTTCGAAATTGTGATATACCAGGGTACCCCCCTTATCCTTTTCTGACTAACTCGTACAAGTCTAGGGCATAAGTGCTCTGGGCCATTTTAGAGGCAATACCAACCTCTACCTCTGGTATAATGGTCGATGTGGAGAATCTCTTAGTTTGGCCAGCCGGCAATAGTTCAGTTCGAATTCGTTGTATCCGGGATACCATATCCCCCCTTTGAACCCTCTACTGACAAACTCGTACGAGTCTAGGGTATAAGTGCTATGGGCCATTTTAAAGGCAATAAGTACCTCTTCCGCTGGTATCATTGCCCACGTGGAGAATCTCTTCGTTTGGCCAGCCGGCAATAGTTCATTTTCGAATTTGTGATATACCAGGGTACCCCCCCTTATCCTTTTCTGACTAACTCGTACGGGTCTAGGGCATAAGTGCTCTGGGCCATTTTAGAGGCAATACCAACCTCTACCTCTGGTATAATGGTCGATGTGGAGAATCTCTTAGTTTGGCCAGCCGGCAATAGTTCAGTTCGAATTCGTTGTATCCGGGATACCATATCCCCCCTTTGAACCCTCTACTGACAAACTCGTACGGGTCTAGGGTATAAGTGCTCTGGGCCATTTCAAAGGCAATAAGTACCTCTTCCGCTGGTATCATTGCCCACGTGGAGAATCTCTTCGTTTGGCCAGCCGGCAATAGTTCATTTTCGAATTTGTGATATACCAGGGTACCCCCCCTTATCCTTTTCTGACTAACTCGTACGGGTCTAGGGCATAAGTGCTCTGGGCCATTTTAGAGGCAATACCAACCTCTACCTCTGGTATAATGGTCGATGTGGAGAATCTCTTAGTTTGGCCAGCCGGCAATAGTTCAGTTCGAATTCGTTGTATCCGGGATACCATATCCCCCTTTGAACCCTCTACTGACAAACTCGTACGGGTCTAGGGTATAAGTGCTATGGGCCATTTTAAAGGCAATAAGTACCTCTTCCTCTGGTATCATTGCCCACGTGGAGAATCTCTTCGTTTGGCCAGCCGGCAATAGTTCATTTTCGAATTTGTGATATACCAGGGTACCCCCCCTTATCCTTTTCTGACTAACTCGTACGGGTCTAGGGCATAAGTGCTCTGGGCCATTTTAGAGGCAATACCAACCTCTACCTCTGGTATAATGGTCGATGTGGAGAATCTCTTAGTTTGGCCAGCCGGCAATAGTTCAGTTCGAATTCCTTGTATCCGGGATACCATATCCCCCTTTGAACCCTCTACTGACAAACTCGTACGGGTCTAGGGTATAAGTGCTATGGGCCATTTTAAAGGCAATAAGGACTTATTCCTCTGGTATCATTGCCCACGTGGAGAATCTCTTCGTTTGGCCAGCCGGCAATAGTTCATTTTCGAATTTGTGATATACCAGGGTTCCCCCTTATCCTTTTCTGACTAACTCGTACGGGTCTAGTGCATAAGTGCTATGGGCCATTTTAGAGGCAATACCAACCTCTACCTCTGGTATAATGGTCGATGTGGCGAATATCTTAGTTTGGTCAGCCGGCAATAGTTCATTTTAGAATTTGTGATATACCAGGGTACCCCCTTATCCTTTCCAGACTAACTCGTACGGGTCTAGGGCATAAGTGCTCTGAACCATTTTATAGGCAATACAAACCTCTACCTCTGGTATGATGGTCGATGTGGAGAATCTCTTAGTTTGGTCAGCCGGCAATAGTTCATTTTCGAAATTGTGATATACCAGGGTACCCCCCTTATCCTTTTCTGACTAACTCGTACAAGTCTAGGGCATAAGTGCTCTGGGCCATTTTAGAGGCAATACCAACCTCTACCTCTGGTATAATGGTCGATGTGGAGAATCTCTTAGTTTGGCCAGCCGGCAATAGTTCAGTTCGAATTCGTTGTATCCGGGATACCATATCCCCCCTTTGAACCCTCTACTGACAAACTCGTACGGGTCTAGGGTATAAGTGCTATGGGCCATTTTAAAGGCAATAAGTACCTCTTCCTCTGGTATCATTGCCCACGTGGAGAATCTCTTCGTTTGGCCAGCCGGCAATAGTTCATTTTCGAATTTGTGATATACCAGGGTACCCCCCCTTATCCTTTTCTGACTAACTCGTACGGGTCTAGGGCATAAGTGCTCTGGGCCATTTTAGAGGCAATACCAACCTCTACCTCTGGTATAATGGTCGATGTGGAGAATCTCTTAGTTTGGCTAGCCGGCAATAGTTCAGTTCGAATTCCTTGTATCCGGGATACCATATCCCCCTTTGAACCCTCTACTGACAAACTCGTACGGGTCTAGGGTATAAGTGCTATGGGCCATTTTAAAGGCAATAAGGACTTATTCCTCTGGTATCATTGCCCACGTGGAGAATCTCTTCGTTTGGCCAGCCGGCAATAGTTCATTTTCGAATTTGTGATATACCAGGGTTCCCCCTTATCCTTTTCTGACTAACTCGTACGGGTCTAGTGCATAAGTGCTATGGGCCATTTTAGAGGCAATACCAACCTCTACCTCTGGTATAATGGTCGATGTGGCGAATATCTTAGTTTGGTCAGCCGGCAATAGTTCATTTTAGAATTTGTGATATACCAGGGTACCCCCTTATCCTTTCCAGACTAACTCGTACGGGTCTAAGGCATAAGTGCTCTGAACCATTTTATAGGCAATACAAACCTCTACCTCTGGTATGATGGTCGATGTGGAGAATCTCTTAGTTTGGTCAGCCGGCAATAGTTCATTTTCGAAATTGTGATATACCAGGGTACCCCCCTTATCCTTTTCTGACTAACTCGTACAAGTCTAGGGCATAAGTGCTCTGGGCCATTTTAGAGGCAATACCAACCTCTACCTCTGGTATAATGGTCGATGTGGAGAATCTCTTAGTTTGGCCAGCCGGCAATAGTTCAGTTCGAATTCGTTGTATCCGGGATACCATATCCCCCCTTTGAACCCTCTACTGACAAACTCGTACGGGTCTAGGGTATAAGTGCTATGGGCCATTTTAAAGGCAATAAGTACCTCTTCCGCTGGTATCATTGCCCACGTGGAGAATCTCTTCGTTTGGCCAGCCGGCAATAGTTCATTTTCGAATTTGTGATATACCAGGGTACCCCCCCTTATCCTTTTCTGACTAACTCGTACGGGTCTAGGGCATAAGTGCTCTGGGCCATTTTAGAGGCAATACCAACCTCTACCGCTGGTATAATGGTCGATGTGGAGAATCTCTTAGTTTGGCCAGCCGGCAATAGTTCAGTTCGAATTCGTTGTATCCGGGATACCATATCCCCCCTTTGAACCCTCTACTGACAAACTCGTACGGGTCTAGGGTATAAGTGCTCTGGGCCATTTCAAAGGCAATAAGTACCTCTTCCGCTGGTATCATTGCCCACGTGGAGAATCTCTTCGTTTGGCCAGCCGGCAATAGTTCATTTTCGAATTTGTGATATACCAGGGTACCCCCCCCTTATCCTTTTCTGACTAACTCGTACGGGTCTAGGGCATAAGTGCTCTGGGCCATTTTAGAGGCAATACCAACCTCTACCTCTGGTATAATGGTCGATGTGGAGAATCTCTTAGTTTGGCCAGCCGGCAATAGTTCAGTTCGAATTCGTTGTATCCGGGATACCATATCCCCCTTTGAACCCTCTACTGACAAACTCGTACGGGTCTAGGGTATAAGTGCTATGGGCCATTTTAAAGGCAATAAGTACCTCTTCCTCTGGTATCATTGCCCACGTGGAGAATCTCTTCGTTTGGCCAGCCGGCAATAGTTCATTTTCGAATTTGTGATATACCAGGGTACCCCCCCTTATCCTTTTCTGACTAACTCGTACGGGTCTAGGGCATAAGTGCTATGGGCCATTTTAGAGGCAATACCAACCTCTACCTCTGGTATAATGGTCGATGTGGAGAATCTCTTAGTTTGGCCAGCCGGCAATAGTTCAGTTCGAATTCGTTGTATCCGGGATACCATATCCCCCCTTTGAACCCTCTACTGACAAACTCGTACGGGTCTAGGGTATAAGTGCTATGGGCCATTTTCAAGGCAATAAGTACCTCTTCCGCTGGTATCATTGCCCACGTGGAGAATCTCTTCGTTTGGCCAGCCGGCAATAGTTCATTTTCGACTTTGTGATATACCAGGGTACCCCCCCTTATCCTTTTCTGACTAACTCGTACGGGTCTAGGGCATAAGTGCTATGGGCCATTTTAGAGGCAATACCAACCTCTACCTCTGGTATAATGGTCGATGTGGAGAATCTCTTAGTTTGGCCAGCCGGCAATAGTTCAGTTCGAATTCGTTGTATCCGGGATACCATATCCCCCCTTTGAACCCTCTACTGACAAACTCGTACGGGTCTAGGGTATAAGTGCTATGGGCCAATTTAAAGGCAATAAGTACCTCTTCCGCTGGTATCATTGCCCACGTGGAGAATCTCTTCGTTTGGCCAGCCGGCAATAGTTCATTTTCGAATTTGTGATATACCAGGGTACCCCCCCTTATCCTTTTCTGACTAACTCGTACGGGTCTAGGGCATAAGTGCTCTGGGCCATTTTAGAGGCAATACCAACCTCTACCTCTGGTATAATGGTCCATGTGGAGAATCTCTTAGTTTGGCCAGCCGGCAATAGTTCAGTTCGAATTCCTTGTATCCGGGATACCATATCCCCCTTTGAACCCTCTACTGACAAACTCGTACGGGTCTAGGGTATTAGTGCTATGGGCCATTTTAAAGGCAATAAGTACCTCTTCCTCTGGTATCATTGCCCACGTGGAGAATCTCTTCGTTTGGCCAGCCGGCAATAGTTCATTTTAGAATTTGTGATATACCAGGGTACCCCCTTATCCTTTCCAGACTAACTCGTACGGGTCTAGTGCATAAGTGCTATGGGCCATTTTAGAGGCAATACCAACCTCTACCTCTGGTATAATGGTCGATGTGGCGAATATCTTAGTTTGGTCAGCCGGCAATAGTTCATTTTCGAAATTGTGATATACCAGGGTACCCCCCTTATCCTCTTCTGACTAACTCGTACAAGTCTACGGCATAAGTGCTATGGGCCATTTTATAGGCAATACCAACCTCTACCTCTGTTATAATGGTCGATGTGGAGAATCTCTTAGTTTGGCCAGCCGGCAATAGTTCAGTTCGAATTCGTTGTATCCGGGATACCATATCCCCCCTTTGAACCCTCTACTGACAAACTCGTACGGGTCTAGGGCATAAGTGCTATGGGCCATTTTAGAGGCAATACCAACCTCTACCTCTGGTATAATGGTCGATGTGGAGAATCTCTTAGTTTGGCCAGCCGGCAATAGTTCAGTTCGAATTCGTTGTATCCGGGATACCATATCCCCCCTTTGAACCCTCTACTGACAAACTCGTACGGGTCTAGGGTATAAGTGCTATGGGCCATTTTAATGGCAATAAGTACCTCTTCCTCTGGTATCATTGCCCACGTGGAGAATCTCTTCGTTTGGCCAGCCGGCAATAGTTCGTTTTCGAATTTGTGATATACCAGGGTACCCCCCCTTATCCTTTTCTGACTAACTCGTACGGGTCTAGGGCATAAGTGCTATGGGCCATTTTAGAGGCAATACCAACCTCTACCTCTGGTATAATGGTCGATGTGGAGAATCTCTTAGTTTGGCCAGCCGGCAATAGTTCAGTTCGAATTCGTTGTATCCGGGATACCATATCCCCCCTTTGAACCCTCTACTGACAAACTCGTACGGGTCTAGGGTATAAGTGCTATGGGCCATTTTAAAGGCAATAAGTACCTCTTCCTCTGGTATCATTGCCCACGTGGAGAATCTCTTCGTTTGGCCAGCCGGCAATAGTTCATTTTCGAATTTGTGATATACCAGGGTACCCCCCTTATCCTTTTCTGACTAACTCGTACGGGTCTAGGGCATAAGTGCTATGAGCCATTTTAGAGGCAATATCAACCTCTACCTCTGGTATAATGGTCGATGTGGAGAATCTCTTAGTTTGGACAGCCGGCAATAGTTCAGTTCGAATTCGTTGTATCCGGGATACCATATCCACCCTTTGAACCCTCTACTGACAAATTCGTACGGGTCTAGGGTATAAGTGCTATGGGCCATTTTAAAGGCAATAAGTACCTCTTCCTCTGGTATCATTGCCCACGTGGAGAATCTCTTCGTTTGGCCAGCCGGCAATAGTTCATTTTCGAATTTGTGATATACCAGGGTACCCCCTTATCCTTTTCTGACTAACTCGTACGGGTCTAGGGCATAAGTGCTATGGGCCATTTTAGAGGCAATACCAACCTCTACCTCTGGTATAATGGTCGATTTGGAGAATCTCTTAGTTTGGCCAGCCGGCAATAGTTCAGTTCGAATGCGTTGTATCCGGGATACCATATCCCCCCTTTGAACCCTCTACTGACAAACTCGTACGGGTCTAGGGTATAAGTGCTATGGGCCATTTTAAAGGCAATAAGTACCTCTTCCGCTGGTATCATTGTCCACGTGGAGAATGTCTTCGTTTGGCCAGCCGGCAATAGTTCATTTTCGAATTTGTGATATACCAGGGTACCCCCCTTATCCTTTTCTGACTAACTCGTACGGGTCTAGGGCATAAGTGCTATGGGCCATTTTAGAGGCAATACCAACCTCTACCTCTGGTATAATGGTCGATGTGGAGAATCTCTTAGTTTGGCCAGCCGGCAATAGTTCAGTTCGAATTCGTTGTATCCGGGATACCATATCCCCCCTTTGAACCCTCTACTGACAAACTCGTACGGGTCTAGGGCATAAGTGCTATGGGCCATTTTAGAGGCAATACCAACCTGTACCTCTGGTATAATGGTCGATGTGGAGAATCTCTTAGTTTGGCCAGCCGGCAATAGTTCAGTTCGAATTCGTTGTATCCGGGATACCATATCCCCCCTTTGAACCCTCTACTGACAAACTCGTACGGGTCTAGGGTACAAGTGCTATGAGACATTTTAATGGCAATAAGTACCTCTTCCTCTGGTATCATTGCCCACGTGGAGAATGTCTTCGTTTGGCCAGCCGGCAATAGTTCGTTTTCGAATTTGTGATATACCAGGGTACCCCCCCCCCCTCATCCTTTTCTGACTAACTCGTACGGGTCTAGGGCATAAGTGCTCTGAGCCATTTTAGAGGCAATACCAACCTTTACCTCTGGTATAATGGTTGATGTGGAGAATCTCTTAGTTTGGCCAGCCGGCAATAGTTCAGTTCGAATTCGTTGTATCCGGGATACCATATCCCCCTTTGAACCCTCTACTGACAAACTCGTACGGGTCTAGGGTATAAGTGCTATGGGCCATTTTAAAGGCAATAAGTACCTCTTCCTCTGGTATCATTGCCCACGTGGAGAATCTCTTCGTTTGGCCAGCCGGCAATAGTTCATTTTCGAATTTGTGATATACCAGGGTACCCCCCTTATCCTTTTCTGACTAACTCGTACGGGTCTAGGGCATAAGTGCTATGGGCCATTTTAGAGGCAATACCAACCTCTACCTCTGGTATAATGGTCGATGTGGAGAATCTCTTAGTTTGGCCAGCCGGCAATAGTTCAGTTCGAATTCGTTGTATCCGGGATACCATACCCCCCCCCTTTGAACCCTCTACTGACAAACTCGTACGGGTCTAGGGTACAAGTGCTATGAGACATTTTAATGGCAATAAGTACCTCTTCCTCTGGTATCATTGCCCACGTGGAGAATCTCTTCGTTTGGCCAGCCGGCAATAGTTCGTTTTCGAATTTGTGATATACCAGGGTACCCCCCCCCCCTTATCCTTTTCTGACTAACTCGTACGGGTCTAGGGCATAAGTGCTCTGGGCCATTTTAGAGGCAATACCAACCTCTACCTCTGGTATAATGGTCGATGTGGAGAATCTCTTAGTTTGGCCAGTCGGCAATAGTTCAGTTCGAATTCGTTGTATCCGGGATACCATATCCCCCCTTTGAACCCTCTACTGACAAACTCGTACGGGTCTAGGGTACAAGTGCTATGAGACATTTTAATGGCAATATTTACCTCTTCCTCTGGTATCATTGCCCACGTGGAGAATCTCTTCGTTTGGCCAGCCGGCAATAGTTCGTTTTCGAATTTGTGATATACCAGGGTACCCCCCCCTCATCCTTTTCTGACTAACTCGTACGGGTCTAGGGCATAAGTGCTCTGGGATATTTTAGAGGCAATACCAACCTCTACCTCTGGTATAATGGTCGATGTGGAGAATCTCTTAGTTTGGCCAGCCGGCAATAGTTCAGTTCGAATTCGTTGTATCCGGGATACCATATCCCCCTTTGAACCCTCTACTGACAAACTCGTACGGGTCTAGGGTATAAGTGCTATGGGCCATTTTAAAGGCAATAAGTACCTCTTCCTCTGGTATCATTGCCCACGTGGAGAATCTCTTCGTTTGGCCAGCCGGCAATAGTTCATTTTCGAATTTGTGATATACCAGGGTACCCCCCTTATCCTTTTCTGACTAACTCGTACGGGTCTAGGGCATAAGTGCTATGGGCCATTTTAGAGGCAATACCAACCTCTACCTCTGGTATAATGGTCGATGTGGAGAATCTCTTAGTTTGGCCAGCCGGCAATAGTTCAGTTCGAATTCGTTGTATCCGGGATACCATATCCCCCCTTTGAACCCTCTACTGACAAACTCGTACGGGTCTAGGGTATAAGTGCTATGGGCCATTTTAAAGGCAATAAGTACCTCTTCCGCTGGTATCATTGCCCACGTGGAGAATCTCTTCGTTTGGCCAGCCGGCAATAGTTCATTTTCGAATTTGTGATATACCAGGGTACCCCCCCTTATCCTTTTCTGACTAACTCGTACGGGTCTAGGGCATAAGTGCTATGGGCCATTTTAGAGGCAATTAAATGGACTGGTAATGTTGAGATTAAAGACTCTTATTGATCTCCGTAATTTTGAAGAATTATGTCATTGAAATAGTACTTGACAGTTTCTATTTTTCTGTTTATTATATTCCTTCAATAAACTATGTTTCTTGTTTTTCTGATCTTTTTAATTGTGTGATACTATCGTATGTATTGTATATTTTAGTTTTAGAATTGGACTATATTTGTAGACAACGAACAGATTATGGAATGCCCATATGACAATTAATTCCATTTAATTACCCTATATTTAATCATCTTGTTTTAATTACTATAGTTTACATTGATTCAATAATAACAACATTTTAATGTTCATAATTGTTTTGTGTTGTGTGAGGCAATGCAATTAAACTTTTCATTTACTTTCATTTTAAATGACGCGGACCTTGCAGAAGACACCTATTGGCTTACTATTTCCTAATTACTTTATATTGCTATAAATAGCATAACCATAATGGATATTAACAGCAAAAGTTATTTTATTGTCACAATCTAATAACTACCCAAAACATTTCATCGAACGCGGTTTTGATCTCATGAATATTATTGACGGCTAGCCTCATGAATATTAACGCCGGCTAGATCCACACTAGTGATATAATTTGGGTAAGTTTACAGAAATCATTACCTGTATCAATACCGAATGAATTTAAAATGAAAAGTATTTTATCAGTTTACTTACAGCGATTTCTGGGTTAATCCATATATGTCATTGTACTGATTGCATTTGTTAATTGCGTGGCAACTTTTGAAAATGATAATAATTTGCTTATGTACTTTCACCCTTTTTAACAAGATTTTCCACATAAAATTGGTTGGTAGGTTGAAGGTTGGTGCGACCATAACCCGCTGTACTAAAATTTTAAAATAAATTTGGACTTGAATTGAGAGTTGCCTCATGGGCACTCATACTACATCTTTTTATTTATATTATTTTGATGATGTTAGAATGCTGCCAAACATTGTCCATGCCCTTTACTCATGAACTGTTCAATCAAAGCTTTTAAAATTTTAATTTGTCGTTACTGATGCCAAAATGGAGGTCAAGTTTGGTACTGACGATTTTTACTGTTTCTGATCATGAGGTATGCTTCTCGAAAGATTTAAAAATGGTGTTTCCAATCGTGTCCGTGCGTAAACTCATGAATCGATATTGATGATTTTCACATTCAACGTTCAAGAGAGATGGTTCTTGAAAGATTGAAAAATGGAAGATATAGATAGATTAAAAAAAATCTGGATTGCTGTCTTCTGAAAGACTCTTGTTTTGATTTTGCTTGGGAGTCGGCTATGTCTTTTTTTTTTTTGTCTTTTATAATAAGGAATCCGAGAAAGATTAATTAATAGTTATATCAGTGACGGATCCAAAAACTATCAATGCATTTGTATGGGAACATATTTAAAAATGGCTGGAACCCCCAATGTATATTAAGTGGTTTATGAGGAGATGCGCTTACAAAACCGGCGAAACATATTGTACCGGTCCAACGGACGAACGGAAAGACGGACTTCATTATCACTATAAACCCCCGCTTTACAAAGTGGGGTACAATTGAGGTTCAAAGAGACAGCTCTACATCCAAAACAAAGTGAAGGAACTGTGATCAATTATAGGCTACAGTACGGCCTCGGATGTGTGTAAATACTTGGCATTTTTATATAACAATTAAATCTGTGTGTTTGTACAATTTTAGATATAACGGAGGACATTTCTGAAACTTGTATATACAACAAACCTTCCTCTTATTTTAGCAACATTTAAACATCCTTATACTCTATATAGTAAGTCGAGTACACCCTATCAAGCTAAAACATGTTTCATAAGTTTTCAGGATGTGAATTTATTGAAATATATTCGTGTTATTTAGAAAAATGCCACCTTCTAATGTATCGTAAATAACTTTGAAATCACCACTGTGAAATAAAGACTGATCATACAGTTTCAAAATATACAAGCGAGACTGATCGTACAGTGAGAAATTCAAACAAGTGTAATTTTCTTATTTATGGCTTCAAAGATCTGGTTGAAACTTTTACCACCACTTGAAATATATTTCATTTCGTTAATTAAGTCTGGTTTTTACGTTAATTTATACACTAAGAGGGTAAAAAGATTGTTTTTAGGTTCACCGACTGATTTTTCTTAGTGATGCACTTGAAAATCTCTTGATTAAGGCAAAGATACGAATAGTAAATGTGCTGAATTTAGATCTAAACCATTTGAGAATATCGATGTCAGCTGAATTAATCATTAAGCAATGTACAGATGATCAACTTTTCGTTTAATTCAGTATATCCATCAAATTTTAAATGTGATCCAAAAAGTTCTCGCTTCGAAAATCGCGACTTCCGGATAGCGTACAGAATAGTATCTACACTGTGGTTTTCATGGTTTTATTTTACCTACATGACGTAAATCAGGTCAATAGTGAACTCTCTGTTGAATTATTTTACATTTTTCCTTTCCTGGACCTTTTACATCTTTAAATTAGATACTATGTAGGATGGGTTTTTGACATTGTTGAAGGCAGTACAGTGACCTATAGTTGTTAATTGTTACCGATACATCATTTGGTCTTTGGGGGTAGTGGTCTGATTGACAATCATTCCTCATATGTTTAAATTCAACATTAGCTATATACATATTTCTATCTACAGTATAGGTTTGAATATAAATTTAAAATTTTGTTACAATAATAAATCAAAAATCTTACCTATATCTCTCTGTATGATTTTTTTGCCTTCTTCATATCTTGGTAAATGCTTCCGCCTGCATGCATTACAAACTCCTGAAAAAGGTTGCAAAATATTTTTGTTGTTGTTTTATATGAATATGATAAATATAAAGTTTTTTTGTACAACATTTGTTTAAACAGATTATTGTAAATGGTCAATTTCTACATTTAAATAGAATTAATCTAAACACCACCATTTCATAACTTTTCTAATTAATACATTTGTGTAATAATATTGAGGAGGGGGGAGGAATTCTGTCACGAAATAGGGAAGCAAGTGTGTAACAAGCATAGAAATAATTTATGTAATTTTATTATCTAATGGTGAATCCATTATATATATGGTTGTTCACCAGGCTCTGATTCTGACTAATGATAATACATGTATACTAAATATACATGTACCATGTATATTGTTGTAATTATCAGCTGTCAGTCAATTGTAACTGATATTTATAAACCGCTTTAGCTTTACCAGGGCTGGTCATTTGTGAAAAAATAATATTCTTGTTTTTAAATGTGTTCTGTCCAGGACATGTAAATATTAAAATACACTACAACAATGTATCTAAGTCACAACTACAAAATATACATGTAAACCCACGGCCGGCACTCGGCTAACCGAGAGATTGGTCGGTTAATCTATATTGAGTATGCGGCTATATCGGCGGTTGGTCTGTTAATCGGGTTGGCTAAAGTCTGTTAATCAGGTGTTATCGAGAAAATCATTGCACGTTCAGTATGTTTCATTGTATAACTTTTTAAATATACTTTTATCATAAAAATTATTTATGTCTGACAAAACAATTCAATGTACTGAATCCAGTGGTGTAATTATTTTTTTTTCTAGCTTCGATAAACGATCTATAAAATGAAAAGGCGGGTTACTCATCAATAAATTTATACACATTTTACACACACAAAATGTACACAAAATGACACGTTGGTTGAATTTACTTGTATGCAATATTTTGAACGTCGAAAAAAGACAGGCATTATGTGTGTTAACCATATTAATATCATTGTGTGAAAAATCTACACGAAAATCTGTATTTTGGTGACATTAATCAATTTTTATTTAAAACCTGGTCTGTTAATGGGTCGGATGTATAAAACCCGGTCTGTTAATTGGTCTGTTAAGAGTTATGAATGACAATAAAAGTATAATGTTATTGCTATATGGGGTGTTATCGGATCAAATGGGTAGGCTCAAGACGAGTGGCTAAAATATACAGAAACAACACATAAACAATGAAACAAAAATAAACGGAAACAACACATGAACAATGAACAGTTTAGAAAATGGAAATTGAAAATTGATAAAAATGGTTTCAAAAAGTGTAATATTAAAGTAATATAAATTTCATCCAAGAATAGTCGCATATATAATGTGGATTCTGTTTAATTGTCATGAATGACACCAATTTGTCATCTACATTGGTAACCAGTATATAAATCAGAGATAAACGTCGTAATGTAACCAAACAACAGTCAGTAAAATATATTGAGATGCTTAAATGTAAAGAATAGAGAAAGAATAATGAGTAAAATAAATAAAACCGAGGGAAAAGTGACATACAAATTTAAAGAATACAGAAATAAACAACACCCCCAATCTAGACCCTCATGGTATACACGAGAATCTGGATCGAGACGCATAATATAGAATAACATATAAGGACAGTAGAGAGTGATGCATTGATAAAAAAAGAGAGAACAAAATATTATTGTTTAAGAATACAGACATGAAACATCCCTGGGTCTTGAAACAGTAACGGATTGCGATGTTCTCAAATTGGTGATAAATGCTAGACGTTTACATGCGGACAACTGCAGTTCCTCTGTACTTATGTAGAAAGGAACTAAACGGAATAAAATGAATTAAAATTTAAGATAACCAAATATATATAGCAGTATTGGCTCCTTTCCATTTACTTCTTTAGAATGATTTATAAAAAAAACTTATGATGAAGTAATAGAAGAAAAGAATCAATTGGGTGATGCTGACGAGGGTTTAACATCCAGTGACAAATAGCATGTACATAGACACTTTCAGTCGGATTTTAGAACGTGCTACTTTGAACAGACACATAAATTCATGCATATTCCAGTGGTCATATGCACGCTATATTGAAGTGACACACCCTTCAATAAAATGCAAGGAAAATAAAAATAAAAATGTTCTTACTAGAAGGATACTGTTGTACCGTATTGTCATATTTTTTTTTATTCAAGAACATCTCATTCTTAACTTTTTCAATGGGAAAATATAAAGGTAGCAAAACTATTGTCGTGGCTAAATAACTCTTAACTGACACAATTTTAATTGTCCAACCCATCAACAGACTGTATTCCCATATTTTCCCCTAAAACGTGCTATTATTCACGTTATTTTACAATTATGAAATATTTACTAATGCCAATTTGTTTTTTAGAACCAAAGTACTATTTTGTGTCCTTTAAAAGATATCTAAAATTGTTTGTTTCGCCTTTTATCAAAAAAATTGCTATGCGTATAAGCATAAATACTGCATACTTGTGCGACGCCTTTTAGTTTTACTGAAAACTGCGCAGACTATGAATTTTTTTTACAGGTGGAAAATGTTCTATGATATATATCATTTTGTCAGACACTTTTCTTTTTTTGATTTGGTTCTTATAATTTGCCAAAAAACCTGTATATTTAACAGAGTTTAACATTAAATTGTGCATTTTACTCTTAACAGACGTATAACCAACCCGATTAACAGACCAACCGCCCATATAGCCGCATACTCACTTCTAATAGATACAGAGCTAGCCTATAAAATTTGCAAAATTGACAGTTGACAGTATACTATTCCCAAATCACATTAAAGTTTAAATAAACAGCTTTTACATTTCAAATTTATTATGTTATATATGCCTCATAGGCCTAGTTTTTTCTTTTATTCTTTGCACCTTTTATTTTCACATGTATATATAGCAATTTAGCATTTTCAGCCTCACAAGAGTGCAGAGCTGTCAATTCACTTTGTTACACTCCACATAATAATTAATTAAACAGCAAAAGAAGAGAAACAATCATTCTGGGAGGAAGTCTTTACACATGACATTCTATACTTTTTGTGTTTAGTCTATGTATAAAATGTGTGCATGCTATTTATATATATATACTATAGAGACATACATGTACCATATATGTACACTGATGTCATCACTGAGTAATGTTCATGTAAACATGAAAATATTTATCCTTACCTGCACCAACAGGAATATGCACTCCACTTTCCATCCATATTTCTTTTACAACTTGTGCCTGGATACCTCTTTCAACTTTAGCATGGCTATTTGTTGGATAGAATGTTGACTGGCATCTTCTTTGTTGTCTTCTCCAATAAATCCCCAGATTGTCCCTATGCTTTGGACAAATATATTTCTATAGAGTAGAGGAATCCAGTGAAATATTCCCATATCTATACAACATAAGAAGGCCCTCTGGTATCTGTAAAGCTGTATCACAGGATAACCCACGAAGATGCTGTGATACTGGCTTTTCATATTTCAAAATGTGTATGACCTCCTCAGATGAAGCATACTATTGGGAGCTACCACTTTTCTTTTAACAATCAGATTGATCACCTTGATGATCCCATATATAGGAGATGCAAGAAACTGGAACATAATATGAACATCCAGCTTATTGTGGATTGTATAATAGTATTCATAGTCTTGAAATTAAACAAATGTCGTATTGTTTTAAATTTTGTAAAATTCACAAAGAAAGAAAAATGGATATGAAAATGGCACTGTCAGACAATGAATGTAAGCATTCATCATTTATAAATATAATTCACCAACAAATTCATCTTCATCGGAAAACAATAAGGGAGCAACCATCTAGCTTCAAAGGGGGGGATTATGATAAAATTGAGAAAGGAAATGGGAATGTGTCAAAGCGACAACAACCCGACCATAGAGCAGACAACAGCCGAAGGCCACCAATGGGTCTTCAATGTAGCTAGAATTCCCGCACCTGTAGGTGTCCTTCAGATGGCCCCTAAATTTTGTATACTAGTACAGTGATAATGGACGTCATACTAAACTCCGAATTATACACAAGAAACTAAAATTAAAAATCATACAAGACTAACAAAGGCCAGAGGCTCCTGACTTGCATTGAGACAGGCGCAACATTGCGGCAGGGTGAAACATGTTTATGAAATCTCAACCCTCACCCTATACCTCTAGCCAATGTAGAAAAGTAAAGTAAACGCATAACAATACGCACATCAACATTCAGTTAAAGAGAAGTCCGAGTCCGATGTCAAAAGATGTAACAAAAGAAAAAAAATAAAATGACAATAATACATAAATAAAAACAGACTACTAAGCAGTTAACTGACATGCCAGCTCCAGACCTCAATCAAACTGATTGAAAGATTATGTCTTCATCATATGATTATCAGGGACAATCCCTTTTGTTAGGGGTTTGGTATCATACTATCATTAAATATATGAGAAGAACATAACCCGTGTCATGCCAATAACTGTTTTTTTTTTTTTAAATAAATGTGTTTAGTTCCGATGCAAAGACCCTATAAGTAAATCAATATTAAAGCCAAAATATGCAATCTTTAATGACCTGACAACAGTATCGTAACTATATTCCTTCTTAATAAGACTGTTTAAAGGTTCTGTAGGCTTTTGAGGTGAATACTGACATGTTTGTGCTTTTAAAGAATATTACCATAAAAGATTGAATGTGAAATACCTGAACGTATAAGATGTCTGCATGTTGAGTTATATTTGCGAATTATTTCCTTATACCGCCCGGTGATAAAATTTAGTACATTTTTTTTACCAGTTTGTGATATCGAAAATCCTGGTGTAATAATTTTTCAGTAATACATAAATTTCTCTCGCTAAAATCTAATGCGTTGTTACATACACGAGCGAATCGTACCAGTTGAGATATATAAACACCATAAAATGGTGCCAAGGGAACGTCACCATCTGAAAATGGATAATTAACGATAGGGAATTAAAAAGCATCTCTTTTATCATAAAATTTTGTATTAACCTTCCCGTTAATGATATAGATATCAAGATAGAGGAAAGGGCAGTGGTCATTGTTAGTATTAGCTTTATTTAAAGTAAGTTCAACAGGATAAATTTCTTTAGTATACATACTGAAGTCGTCATTATTGAGAGCCAATATATCATCCAAATATCTAAAAGTATTGTTAAATGTTTGTATCAAATGTTGTTTCGATGGGTCTTTGCTAATTTTAGTATGATGTTTTGTTTGAGTAATATTTTGTACACACAAAGGGCTGTTATCATGGTATCTATGATGAGTTTATTTACAAACACTGGGTCGATGCCATTGCTGATGGAGATTTATTTCTCCGATGGTATCACCAGCCCAGTAGTCAGCACTTCTGTGTTGACTTGAGTTTTCATTGATATGTTCATAATGATAAATTAAACTGTTAACAAAACTTTGAATTTTTGAAATACTAAGGCTTTTCAACTAAGGAATAGATTACCTTAGCTGTATTTGTCAAAACTTTTAGAAATTTTTGGTTCTCAATGTTCTTCAACTTCGTACTTTATTTGACTTTTAAACATTTTTTGATTCAAGCGTCACTTACGAGTCTTTTGTAGACGAAACGGGCGTCTGGCGTATATATAAAATTTTAACCCTGGTATCTATAATGAGTTTATTTACGCTATCAATCAAAATTGTTTAGTCAAAATATGACATTAGAAGGTAAGGGTATACAAGTAAAAAAACAGGTATAAGCTTTATGCTTTATGCTATACAAGTAAAATCTGGATTCAGATTTTTTTTTTGATCTCTGCTTCAACAGAATATTTTTTTTTCCATCAATCATGTCAATTTGGGAATCAGAATATGTTTTTAAGACAAATACTACCAGTACAACAAAATGTAGTCCGTTATGGAAGGGTATTTTAAATTTTTGCTTTGGCGACCCGCCTTCCTGTGACACGTCAAAGACAAAAAATATAATAGCCTTTCAAGAAGTATGAACTAGAAAAAATACAATATCCCCCTCCAGCCTTTTGAAGTGTAATGATCGTTCCATGAACATTTTCCATCTGAATTTATTATTTTATTTAAGACATATCATATGTAGGACATTCGTCCTGAACATGCATGAACTATTTACCACTGGACGTTAAGCAACTAACCAATCAATATATAGGACATAGTCTTGGTATAAAGCTGGCATTTAAGGTCGTGCCTTCCTCATATTATTGGGAGCTACCATAGGGAGAATTATTTTTGAAGGAACATTGTTTTGACATATTAGTATAATACACTTATATATGTTTTACTGTGTAAATAGTCTCTCTATGTATATGCAAATGTTTATACTTTCATCATCTGTGATAACTTTGGCTTTCTCAACTAATCTGCTTTACGTTACTTTTTTGAAGAAGTCATATTAGGGGAGATAGCTCTAAGGTAACTTTCTTTAAAAGATTCCCCATGTAGTTGGTTCGATCATGAGGAAAGTGTCAAAACAAAAAATAAAACCTTTAAACAATCCTTTGTCATTTCTAATGAGAAGATTTGATAAATTTGATGAAAAATGTGTTTTTACCACAAACCGTAAAATTTTAATGGCAATTTTTTTCTTTTAATTTTTTTTCTGGTTAAAATTTAAAAATTTCCAAGTGAAATGTTGATGGGATTATATTTTGAAACATTTTGAAACATATGGCTAAAAAAAATTAAGCTAGTATCGTAGAATGTGTTAAAAACATCCTTTAAATTTTATGTATTTTGCATCAATTCCCTTGTAACTTAAACTGTACAAAATGCAGCCTATTATCAAATCACCAGCAAAAGCTATTAAACATCAATAATTTATCACATATTGACCCCTTCTAGCCAAAAATATTAAAATTTTAAGCGTTATTTTGACAGTAAAGAGTCTCAGAAAACACCTCTCGTATGTATTTCTTTAACTGACACAACTTAAATATTGGCAAAGTTCCCATTTTCACACAACAGACAAAACAATGAGTTTTTATTAATTTGTAACAGATATTTTGTGATTCTATCATAGAATAAATCATTATGTAATTTCAGAATAAATTTTTTTCTAAGTTCAAAAATTGTGCGATTTCGATGAAATTTCAAAGATTTTCGGATTTCCCATTTGCTAAAAATAGAAACACGTGTTACTAAAAATAGCACAAACAGGTATAATTTGAAACACTTTCAAAGTCATGCTGAGTCATTTGACATTTCCAACAAACAACACAAAAAATTAAATCTTCATAGTTGCTTCTTTTTTCAAATTTTGCATGGTTTTCTCTGAGATCAGTTCTAAACAGTAGACAAAACTGCACAATAATAACTGTACAGCTTTTCGTTTCGTAACGTTAATAATAATATTATTACTATAATAGTCACTTCTGGCAATAAAAAGCAGTGTATGAATTAATTTACATTCTCGTGTTCATGTAAATAGTTATCAAAGGTACCAGGCTTACAATTTAATACGCCAGACGCGCTTTTCTTCTACATAAGACTTATCAGTGACGCTCAGATCAAAATAGTTGGAAAGCCAAACAAGTTCAAATTTGAAGAGCATTGATGACCCTAGATTTCAAAAAGTTGTGTCAAATACGACTAATGTTATCTATGCCTGGAATAAGAAAATTCTTAGTATTTCGAATAATTCATACTTTTGCAAACAGTAAATTTACAAAATTTCCATATTACTGATATTCATGCCAACACCGAAGTGTGACTACTGGGCTGGTGATACCCTCGGGGACGAAACGTCCACCAGCAGTGGCATCGACCCAGTGGTGTAAAAAGTTATCAAAGGTACCAGGTTTATAATTAAATTCGCCAGACGAGCGTTTCGTCTACATAAGACTCATCAGTGACGCTCAAATCAAAATTTGTTAGAAAGCAAAAAACAGCTATTTCGTTGTGTTCTGGTGATGTTAATCAAAGCATTTAGCAGTTAATGATGAAAAATGTCACTTTTCAGATATAGGATTAACAGTATCAGGATTCCACGTTCATCTTTCGATCAAAATCTTCACGAAATGAAACACCTTTGATGACTGTTAATATTTCCTAAAACTGGATCAAAAACTAAATAATATTGAAAACTAGAAGGGACAGGTGAATGATTTATATATACATTGATATTCTTAACACATTAAAGTTTAACACATTTGTTATTGAGAAACACGACGGGTGTGGAGCAAGATCTGACTACCCTTTCGGAGCAACTAAACTCACCCCTTGTTTTTGGAGGAGTTTGTGTTGCTCAGTCTTTAGTTTCCTTTGTTGTGTTTTGTGTAATAGTGTTTGTCTGATGGTCTTTTCTTTACATGATGTTGTCAGTTTGTTTATGACTAATGAATTTAAAATTCCCGTTGGTATCTTTCGCCACTCTTGATTTATTGGTTTATCGTATTTTAGTATTTCAACCATCTTGAGACGTTTGTAAAACAAGTTTTATTAGTTTCACCAGATACAGGTTTACTTATGATTAAAAGAAGCTTAATCCAAAGTGTAATTGCTTAAAAGAATAAAAAATGTCAAGATGATTAAAATAGAATCAGAATACATGTACAAGATAATGGATTATAGCTCTTCATCTTTTATATAAGCTTTGGATTTTACATATTTTGGCCATGAACATCAGTGAAGAGACATGTATTGTCGAAATGCGCATCTGGTGCAGAAAAATTGGTACCGTTAATGTTATAACAGTTGCCTGCCTGGTGTTGTGTAGAATCCTTGAAAGACATTGTTACCTTAATATCATTACAATGACACTACCGATTATAATTTAATATATTATCAGTTTGATTAAAACCAGCCCCCATATCCACTTGCGTTTACACGCAAGTCGATAGTGGGGGTTGTTTTTAATCAGACTGACATAGCATGCCAGTTGATTTCGAAGAACATATGTTCGAACGATAAACATTGAATCAAACTTAAGACAAAATGTCATATTCCTGACTGTGTAAACTTCAAATTGTTTGGTTGATCAAGATTTCACTCGTCCTACATGTGCACCAACACTTATATGCCACCTTCTGTTTACAGGCAACCTTGTCTGATTCTGATTAAATGAAAAAAAAGTGCCCTCTACTGTTCACAAGAAACTAAAATAATGCAATTGTGTTTCAAGGTAACATGCAAAGATTTTTTTACGTTGAAATTTTGCAAATTCTATATAAAGAAAATTACACAGTTGATTAATACTGCCCATTGGGTATATGGTCGTGCTCTAAAAAAACTCAAATACAAGGATACTATGCGAAACATGAAGGTCATACATTAATTTGTTGAATTAAAATATCTACTATTAATAGGTACTGTAGGTGGTCCACCGGAGGTTTGAGCGAGGGTTTCCAGGGATGAAACAGTTGAACTTTTAACTTAAACATTCGGCGTGTCCGACTTATGAGTTTGAATATCCCTGTGGTATCTTTCGTCTCGCTTTGTCAACACAGTATCAAAGTAAAAAAAGTCAAAGTATAGGTGCAATGCTGACATGAATTATTATTGATATGGTTATATTTATAAATTAACTATTTACAAAATTTAGAATTTTTGAAATATTAAGGCTTTTCTACCTCAGGCATAGATTGCTTAGCTGGATTTGGCAAAACTTTTAGGAATTTTGGTCCTCAATGCTCTTCAACTTCGTACTTTATTTGGCCTTTTTAACTTTTTTTGATTCGAGCGTCACTGATGAGTCTTTTGTAGACGAAACGCGCGTCTGGCGTATATACAAAATTTAGTCCAGGTATCTATGATGAGTTTATTCAAGGCAGTTAGAAATTTCTGATGAGAAAAAAAACATGTCGCTTTTCAAATCAGATAAACAGTATCAAGATTCCATGATCATACTTCAATAAAAATCTTCACGAAATTAAATACATGTTAATAATTTGTTTTTGTATTTCCTAAAACTAGAACAAGAATGTCTGTAAGGCTAACTATAAACAAGACAGGTGAATGAGTTTAATAGACATTAATCATCTTAATATATTTAAGATTGGCAAATATAATTGTTGGCTGACCGTATTTAAATCTTTGAGACTTTTGTCAACAGATGTTTCTAAAATAACGTTTGAGACGAAACTCATTGTTTACGGTTTATAAATCAAAATTGTTATTACTTTAAAGAGAGACCAAAAATGTTCCAAAATGGTTAAAACAGAATCCAACTCCAAGGACAACTGTTGACTGTTGTGGTGCTATTTCATTTTAAACACTATGGTACCTCATTGGCAGTACAATTACATTATCAGTCATCGTAGCTTCAATATTAGAAATCTTATCATTAACGTACACCTTTCATTCGTATGCCAGTTAGTTTGAAATCAAGCTGGAACAATTCTAAAAAAAAGTAAAAAGTTTCATCAACCGCGCACTGAAAGGCAAATATGCAATTGTCTTTATCATGGGAAGAACAATTTGAACTAGTGAAAACATTGGTAATTTATATGAATTTGACATATTTGGCTTTATTTTAACGAAGATGTATCCAAACGCTATACACATTGCCATGATGTGACATACTGTAATATTTATGACTGAACGAATGTCAATGTGTTTAGTTGATCCAAATTTTAATCAAGAATACTAAACTCATGATAGATGCCAGGATTTAAATTTTATATGTTTGCGTCAGACGAGGTTTTTTTCCCTATCAGTGACACTCGCATCAAAATATGTTAAAAAGGCCAAATATGAAAAGAATTACGGACCACAAAATCCACAAAATCACAAAAATGTTTGCCAAATACAGCTCAGGTATTCTATGTCTAGGGTAAAAATTCCTTTTAGTATTTCAAAAATTAAAAGATTTGTAAACAGTTACTTTATGATTATGGCCATGTCAATGATAATGTATATCAACACAGAAGTGATGACTACTGGGCTGGTGATACCCTCAACGAATGATACACGTTTACCTGACATGTGTATGCCATGTAATTTGAAATCTCCTGAAAAAACAACACGTTTCATCTATAAACACTTAAAACATTCAAACGAACCAATTCAGTTGAAAAACAATCAAACTATTCTGCTCAAATATCAAATTTCTGACGTAGCAATGTTGTTATAACCTGCATGCTACTTTTCAGATAGGATTAACATGTTCATATTTCAATTAGAATGTTAAACAAACTAAAAACATTTTGATGATTTTATTTAATGAATTAATAAATGAATACTTTATTGCAAAAATCATGATATATACTACAGCAACGAAAACATATTTACAACATGACAAATGTTAACAGGAGAGACAGATACATAAAAGAATAAATAACATTAAGTAACGATATATGATCTAATTGACCACATAAATAATATGTAATTATACGCAAAACAGATGTCAGTTAAAATAAACACTGTAATTCAGTAATGTTTGGCCAAGACCAATAGAATTTTGGCAGATAATCTTTAAGTCGGGCATACTAATAAAAAGTGGTTTTCGTTTTCCACATGCTGCATATTACAAGTACAGCTTATTTGAATATATATATAAATATAAAGCCCAGGTGGTTGAGTGGTCTAGCGGGCCGGATAAAGTGCAGGCGATTCGATGTAACGATATCTCAGTAGCATGGGTTCGGGATAAAACGTGATGAAATAGAAAACAAAACTATGGTGGATAAAACCTGGTTTGATAGCTAGCTAAACGTCTCACTTGTATGACAGTAGCATAACATTCCTTCCGACAACGATGTGTGAACATATCAAACAAACATAATAGATAAAATTGTCTACAATAGGGGCACAGCAGTGACCATTGTGTTATAAATATAAAAAACAAAAACGAATATGTCAACATCGGAAAACAAATGGGCATATAGACAAAGCATATTTATAACAATAAAAAATACAGGAAGACAAAAAATTACCATAGCACAATAACACAATGAAGGGATGTATAAGTACCGGGCCACGTGGAATGAATATTACCAAATATACTAAACAGTAAAAGTAATTATTTGCAGTCAAATAAAAGAATAATTTTACACGTTATCAATAAGTTGATAAACATCGTTAGTACCTATAATGATAATCTATACTTCAAGACCATCGTGTATTATTTGTGCAGTTGATAAGGATTATTTATCGACAAGGTCTTAGTTTCTTTCGATGAACTTTAAATAAAAGAAAAAAGGACGATGCCTTCTTTGAAATATCCCTGGTTCATCAACGTTCTGCCTAGATAATAGTAGCAGCTGCTAGCTCTTGAATACCGAATGAGTTGGGAAATGTATATCCTATATGCAGGTGAAGTTCGTAAATTACTACTAAGGTGGGGGGAATTGTATATTTCAAATGAAATTCGTCTCGTTTGTCATAGATTCTTAATTGTACGGAGATGACCGCTTGTGTCATATTCGAGGCATAAGTCATAAAATGAGTCAGAGGAAGCCGTGTCTGCTTTCTTTAATTTCTAGTTCTGGATTATATATTAATGGAGCCCAATCAAAAAGGTTTGGATCTTTCAGGGAAAGAACATTATCAATATATCTAAATGTGAAAATAAAAGAACTGGCTTCTTGGAACTTCTAGTCTGACGGAGCTCCGACTTATTTGGAAATAAGTACAGGTCGGCAAGGAGGTTCCATTGGAATAAGAACAATTTGTTGAAAACAGTACACCTCCAATTTCATCAAATATGTTGACAATAAGAAACTTTAGCATTCTTATCACTTGTTCTACTGTTTAGCACATTTTACATCTTGTTGACTATTAACAAAGTATGCCGTATTGTATCCCATGCTACCATTTTTATATTGAACAGGCAGACACAGAATGTAGGGGGTTGGGTTTGTGAGGGAGTTAAACTCGTTTGAAGGCACTAATTCTACCTATAACCTGGTACTTGATGTAACAGTACAACATTGGAACGAAGTTTAAATATGTTAAATATAAAAATCAGTCGACAATGAACAGATAGATACAAATTGAGAAAAGAATATCTAACAAAACAGGGTAGACGTAGTTTTTCTTGTTTTTCGTTTAATGTTATAAATTCCTTCATGAAAAAACACCAAAATAAAAGATCATGTTCTGTTCTGAACACAGATTTATCATAAGTTCACTTTAACTTGAAAGATGAAAAGCCTTTGTACCAACAAGTTTGATTTATTTTAACATCTAAATCGCCTTGAAATTAGACAATCAAAATTGAAGATAGATTATTCAAATCTGCCATCAAATCCAACTGTTTCAATGGAAAAAAGATAGCAAAAAAAACACAATGGAAAATCAGTATAGTTGGATTTGAAACCAATCTGCATTCCATATATAAATTGATATGAAATTGTATCCATGTTTTAGTTGTACATTTGTTGAAATTATACAAGTAATTCGCAGTTTTAACCATAATTTAATTAATATTTGCATTTGTGTCAGTGTGGATTTTATTAATAATTTCCCTCGTGTAAATTTTATTACCTTAATGCCATTTTATTAGTTTTCAATTAAGACCGTAATGAGCTTGACACAGCCGACTTTGTATTATATCCTTTGCTCTGAGTAGGGAATAGTCGGTTTAATCACGTGACAGTGCGTAACGTGAAACCTGCTGTGCAATTTAAAACTGCACTTTCATTTTTGTAAACATGTTCTTCGGAAAGAGATTTCCCCTTTTGTTTGGGAACCATGGATGATTTTATTCCATAAAACAGTAATATTGATAGTTTCTCTGGTTGAGTACACTCTTTTGTCTCTGGCGAAAAATCAGTACATTACGCTTTATATGACCTTTCTAACATTAACAAATAAACTTTGTTTTCTAAGGTCATATAATTATGTTCAAAGAGACTCTGTCAATAATTAATTTGTTAATGAAAAAATGTATTTTTGTAAAGTTTTAGAATGAAGGCTATTTCGGGTATAAGGTAGCGCAATAAAAATAGGATTGTCATTTCTAAGCCGGTGTTTTGATGTGTGGGTAAGGCTAATCAAAGATCTACAAACAGTAACTTTATAGCATTAAACTTTATTGCCTTTAACTCGAAAAGAAGATCTTTTATTGGTATAATCTATAGTTACCATAGCGGATCATAACGAATAAATGACAACAAAGAAGATATCATGTAAAATAAAATGATTAATTATCTTTCTGGAAATTCCGAAGTTAACTTCTAATGACAGACCATAACTTTTAAAATAGAAAGTAATATATATATATATAGAAAGTAAGTCATGCATATATAGAACATCATATGTGCCTGTAAAAAGTATAAGCCTCTGGTTAGAAAAGTCCGTGGTTAAGTACATGAACACTTCGGCATAAATTGGAAGAAATATTTACCGGTAAGTACAAACAACTCAAAGCTGTATGATGTTAATTTTAAACTGATGACAGATCATTATACTTTTGAAATAAAAAGTAATACATATGTAGGACTCAAATATATGGTGGGTTCCAGATCTATGACAAATTCCTAATCTATGGTAAATATGACGTCATGACATCTCCAATCTATGGCAAATTTTTAAGAATCCTAATATGAGTATTTTAGGCATTTTTTGGGGTTTTATAATCTCAGGCTAGTTTCCAGTTTTCAAATCTATATATGATAGATTTTCTGCAAAAGTCAGAGCATTTATATTTAACCAATGATTTCAAAGTTGCCTTTAACAAATGTCTAAATGTAAACAGCTGCTTGTAAAGTAAACTTTGAACCCGTATAAGAAAAGTCCGAGTACGACTAGGAAGCATATCCATAACCATTTTAAAATGAATACAGGATTTAGGGTTGAAATATTGTGCCCCGGAAGAATAAGCATTTCCTTCTCTGTGCATGATACATGATTGACCTTGGTTCAACCAAGTCCCTATACACCATATATAACCTATATAAATAGACGACAAACTTTGAATGGTTTTGTTTGCGTTTATCATGATTTGAACTTGAATGGGAGTGCCAAAGCTCCGATTATTTCTAACTGATCTTGTTTCCATTCTTCTTCATACATACAAACAAGATATTCAACTGTGTCCATAATTGAATAAAACAGATTAATAGTTTTGTGACATACTATAAAAAGAGTATTAAAGTTTAATACAAAGGCCTGTTTTAACCGATTGCTTCCTATTTAGAGAAATCTAACTGCTTGCAAAAAGACGTTTAATTTGCCAGTGATATGAAATATTTTTTTAATTATATTAAAGAATTACGATGAATTAATTCTATTTTCAGGTCGTATTTGTAGATGAATTTATATTTACAAGGAACAACGTGTCATTAGGTGTAATAAAAAATTACTTTGAAAAAGTAAAAAACATATTAAATATAAGATGTGTGGTGAAAAATAAAATTGCAAAAATACTGAATATTGAAAATTCAAAAAGGAAAGTCCCTAATCAAATAGCAATACCAAAAGCTCAATAACATCAAACCAATGGATAACAACTGCATGTCATATTCCTGACTTGGTATAGGCATTCCTTATGTAGAAGACGGTGGATTAAACCTGGTTTTATAGCTAGCTAAACCTTTTGGGAATTATAGCAAACAACATTTTTTCCTTGATACTCACCCTTTTTAATCGAACACTTTTAACTATGGTAGTTATATTTTGTTTTGACACGAATGTAATATCGGTGTTATATTAACAATGAGCAAAATACATACTACATAGTCAGCTATACAGTCAGGATTCTACTTCGTCAAAATGTATCAACTAGATAATGAATGATCTTGTCTGCATTGATTCAACTTAAAACTATTTATAGGTTATACAATACTTGGTCATGTTTTATGAAGATTTAAGCCCAAGGCGAAGCCGAGGGCTCAAATCTTCATAAAACATGACCAAGTTTTGTCTGACCAATTTAGAACATATTCACACTTTCGAGTGAACTTACAAAATTATCCTTTCCCAATGTAATCTTCAAACCTGAATAAGAGTTCACTTTTTATAATGAACTAAATGTAAAACATAGGTAATCATCATTTCAGTGGATGGAATGAAAAATCTCGGACATAGTTTGTAAAGGCCCGAATGGATAAATTGTTTTTCTTCTGCTTAAGGTTAAATTTAATACTCATATTTCTTGAGATTTTTTTTATTTTAAAAAGCAACACAATGTTATATAAATATATATATGAAAATTAGAGGGGAGAAACTGACTTTTCATTGGACGAGAAGGGGTGAGTATGTTCTAATGTCTGATCGGTTGTCAGGTGGAATTTTCGAAAATTCATAAACATTTGAAAAATTCTAACTAAATATTTCGTGCAAGGGCAGACTAGATTTTTTTAGTGATTGAAAACTATAAACCCTAATTATCACAGACAAAAAAACATAATTTTTTCGAAGATATGCATTTTCTACATCCAACTTGAAAGATTCTATAAACTTTTAAAATGTTTGTCACTCTAGTAAACATTACAGTACACATTTATCGCCTTCTCTAACAAAAAGCTTCGATTCTGTTGTTCTGTTTCAACCGGGTTTCCGACTGTATAAAAGTACCCGAAATTAAAAGGTGGAACAATTCAATCGAGAAAAAATAATGACCAGATTCATGGAAACAACAATGAACAAAACACAAATATAGTATACAGCAACAAAAACAACCACTGAGTTAAAGCCTTTGGACAGGCACAGACAGAATGCGGCGGGATTTTAAATAAAAACCTGTTAGCGGGCGTCCAACACTCCCTTAACGTGGGACAGTGGTGTAACAGGACAACATGCGAACAAACTATCAAATGTTGGAAAAGGCTAAACTCATCACTTCGATAAAGGGTATAAACAGAAACAAAAACACTGACCGGACTAGGCAGGGTATTTATAAATACATCCCTACAACAAAAAGGACAGATATGGGAGTACTCGCAGTTACTGACAGATAGTCAAAAGCCAATAACAACTAATAAACAAATCATGTATCTATGTCTAAAGTATCAAACATTTTACGTCCAACGTCCAACGTCAAATTAATTGAGTGTAAGACGTTATTAACAAGTCACAGAAATCAACCAGTTCACATTCAAGATCCAATGGATTAAGTGTAAAACGCCATTAACAAGTCACAGAAATACATGGCCGTGCTCAATGCCAAATTTACTGATATCATCAGATTGTAGAACAGTGAATGTCAATATGTGTAATATGTTTTAACATTGATAAAAAAAATCAAGTATATCTGTGTTTCAGACTTTTGTTTGAACCGTTTGATTTACAAAGTAAAATTCGTCCGATCTCCACCAAGATAATTGTATATAAAGTGGTAATGTTTCTGTAACAAAATTATACTTTTTTTCTTAGTCATTATTTAATTAACAAGGAATGATAAGTAAATGGTAGAGAAGTAAAATGTTGGGTACCATCTACCCGATATACTATATCATCCCAGTTAGGATGAATTTTTTTAATTTATTTTTTTAGGGGGGAGGTGGTTCGATCGTGTCGGCCATTCGTTATATTTCCGTGTTGTGTTTTGTGTTGATTTTTTTTTTAATTTCCCCATGGTTATGTCAGTTTATTTTCTACTTGGGTATCTTCCTCAATGTTCATCATGTCCTTTCAGGATCTTTCTAAGAAATACAAGGTATATATATACAGATCTAACATTGTTGGATTGATTTTTAGAATTTGCTTTATATATATATATATCCTTTTTAATAAGATTATTGGTTCGAAATTTGATGGGTCAGTTGCCTCAATGCAACATACTATGACAGAATATAAGTTCCCCCATAATATTTGTTCCAAGGAACTTTTGGCATATAACAACAAAAGTTCCATTTGGAACTTCCATTATATAATTTTTTATCCAATGCTATTAGAAAATTTCCTTCACAATGGATAAAATATTACATCAGGAAAGTTCCAAATGGAACATTTGTGATATGCCAAAACTTTTCAAATGATAAAATATTACATAAGACAATTTCCAAATGGAACATTTGTGATATGCCAAAAGTTCTCAAAGGATAAAATATTACATAAGACAAGTTCCAAATAGAACATTTGTGATATACCAAAAGTTCTCAAAGGATAAAAAATTACATTAGTAAAGTTCCAAATGGAACTTTTGTAATATTTTAAAAAGTTCTTTGGATTTTAACAGTAGACAATGTCTTGATAATTTACAACAATTTGATCCTTAAGATTAGAACTTTTGTTATGTAACAAACGTTTCTTTCAATAAATACATTAATTTCCATCATGATAGCAAACATTTGGCAAACAAGAAACAACAAATAAGGCAAAAGCATATTTTAACATATGCCTTGTATATTCGATACATTGTTTCTAGACAAAATTTTGGTGAGTAAGTTCATTGGCCTTTCACATTTTTTTAGGAGAGGAAAATATTCATAAATACTGAACATTACGTCGTTCTTTTCCAACACATTGACGTCTTGGTTGTCCATTACTTGCACATGCAGTGTCATCACCAGAGTCAAGAACTGGAGATTGAAATGACATAAGTTCATCAACCTCCAAATCAAACGTAGCATCTGACTGCTGAAAAGTAGATTGCGTAAGGAAGATGCTTTCATCATCAAGCTCATTGTTGTTTTCATCCTGCTTGTCATTTTTCGTGTTTATATTTTCTTCAATTTCATCATCTTTGTCGTGTTTTTCTGACGAATCTTCTACTAGCATTGTTTCTGGCTCATAGTATTTTTTCACATTATTCTGTCTGCACTTGCCTACAATCTTTTCATTACTATCCATTAACGTAATTGTACCTAATTTAGGAATATCATAAATCTTATATGGTCCTAGCCATTTCTGCATTCCAAGAGTCTTCTTTCTCTTCAAGTTCCTTAGCAGTACCAAATCACCAGTGCAAAATTCATGTTGAATAACATTATGTCTCTTATCAAAGTTGAGTTTCTGTTTCATTTGAGCATGGCCCACATTCTCAACTACATCAGCAGCTATCTTGTTCTGTATTTGAAGCATGTTATTACCCGCTTTCTCTATCTCACTTTCTGATATTTCCTTATATTTTTCAAAGGTTTTGGTTGTTTTTCCATGAAGATTTTCATTGGGAAGTACAGGATTTCTCCAGTACATTAAATAATACGGAGAATATTTGTCGCTGTTCTGATTAGAAGTATTGTACGAAAAACAGCATTTTGGTACATATCGCTCCCAAATTTGTGTGTTCTCTTGTACTGATTTGTTCAGCATAGCCTTCACAGTCTGATCGAACCTTTCAGATCGTCCATTTGACTGTGGATGATATGGCGTAATAAGAATGTGTTTGTACCCATACTGTGACTCTAAGGAATGTGTGAGAAGAGAGTTGAATTCACCATCATTATCACTTACTAATTCCAGGGGCATGCCATGTCTGCAAAATAATTCGTACATTTTTTAGCTACTTCTGATGCTAATTTTCTCTTTAATGGAAATGCCTCCACATAATTGGAAAAATAGTCAATAACTGTTAGGACATACCGGTATCCATTGTCAGATAAAGGTTTTCCACTGCTGTCATTATACGGTCCAATAAGATCTATGGCAATTTTTTTCCAGGTGCTGTTAGGAATTTTAACATATTGTCACTCAGTAGGTGTCGTTTTTTGTTGGTTTTTTCTTTTGTTTGTGCTCTGACAATGTTCACAGTTCTGGATGTAGTGCTTTAAATCTGCAGACATCCCCTTCCAGTAATATCCTTCAGCCAATTTATAATAAGTTTTTTCCATACCTAAATGACTTCCGTTCTCTTCCTGATACGTCTTATTTCATTATCATCCATATCTGGAAAAATAAATGACATAATCATCATTAATCAGTATTAAAACAGCAGTACCAAATACAACATCAAATATAGTGGCCACAAATATATGAAATAACACAAACTAAAAACAATATCAACCGGTGATAATCTTTATGATTCATTCACACTCATTGAATATTTGTTTAATATATATTACTTATTTTATTATAAAAGTTCCAGAAATATTTGTTATGTATAAAAGTTCCAGGAATATTAGTTATGGTATAAAAGTTCCAGGAATATTGGTTATAGTATAAAAGTTCCAGGAATATTTGTTATAGTGTAAAAGTTCAGGAATATTGGTTATAGTATAAAAGTTCCAGGAATATTTGTTATAGTATTAAAGTTCCAGTAATATTTGTTATAGTATAAAAGTACCATGAATGCATTTAAATTACAGTAATCATGATGATTATAAGATAGATGTTTCAGGTTTATTCATTATATGATAAAAGTTCTTAGAATAAAAAGTATGATATCCAAACGTAGTTCTTGAAACAAATATATAGAAGAAAACTTCCAATGATAAATACAAGAGTGCACACGCTGAAATGTCTCGCCTTCTTTACTAATCATTGATATTATGTTGATACTCCTAAATATAAAGCTTTATTACGACTGTCACATAAACTTAACATGAACCATGAAAATGAGGTCAAGATCAGTTGAACTATATGCCAGGCAGACATGTACAGCTAACAATGCTTCCATACACCAAATATAGTTGACCTATTGCTTACAGTTTAAAAAATAGACCAAAAAACAAAAACTTAACACTGAGCAATGAACCGTGAAAACCAGGTCAAGGTCAAATAAAACCTGCACGACTGACATATAGATCATAAAATATTTCCATACACAAAATATAGTTGACCTATGACATATAGTATTAGATAAAAAGACCAAAACTCAAAAACTTAACTTTGGCCACTGAACCATGAAAATGAGGTCAAGGTCAGATGACATCTGCCCGCTAGACATGTACACCTTACAATCATTACATACAACAAATATAGTAAACCTATTGCATAAAGTATGAGAAAAACAGACCAAAACACAAAAACTTAACTATAACCACTGAACCATGAAAATGAGGTAAAGGTCAGATGACACCTGTCAGTTGGACATGTACACCTTACAGTCCTTCATACTAGACCTATTGCTTATAGTATCTGAGATATGGACTTGACCACCAAAATTTAACCTTGTTCACTGATCCATGAAATGAGGTCGAGGACACGTGAAAACTGTCTGACGGGCATGAGGACCTTGCAAGGTACGCACATACTAAATATAGTTATCCTATTACTTACAGTAAGAGAAAATTTAACATTACAAAAAATCTGAACTTTTTTTCCAAGAGGTCAAGGACAATGGACATGTGACTGACGGAAACTTCGTAACATGAGGCATCTTTATACAAAATATGAAGCATCCAGGTCTTCCACCTTCTAAAATATATAGCTTTTAAGATGTGAGCTAACACCGCCGCCGTAGCCGCAGCCGCCGCCGGATCACTATCCCTATGTCGAGCTTTCTGCAACAAAAGTTGCAGGCTCGACAAAAACATGCATTTTTATTTAAATACATGCTTGACTGTATAATTATATCATGTATATGGTAAACTGTCTCATTGTTACATACACACAGACCATTAAGTTCAGCAAATTGGTACATACACCAAATATAGTTGACCTATTGCTTACAGTTTAAAAAATAGACCAAAAAACAAAAACTTAACACTGAGCAATGAACCGTGAAAACCAGGTCAAGGTCAAATAAAACCTGCACGACTGACATATAGATCATAAAATATTTCCATACACCAAATATAGTTGACCTATGACATATAGTATTAGATAAAAAGACCAAAACTCAAAAACTTAACTTTGACCACTGAACCATGAAAATGAGGTCAAGGTCAGATGACATCTGTCCGCTAGACATGTACACCTTACAATCATTACATACAACAAATATAGTAAACCTATTGCATAAAGTATGAGAAAAACAGACCAAAACACAAAAACTTAACTATAACCACTGAACCATGAAAATGAGGTAAAGGTCAGATGACACCTGTCAGTTGGACATGTACACCTTACAGTCCTTCATACTAGACCTATTGCTTATAGTATCTGAGATATGGACTTGACCACCAAAACTTAACCTTGTTCACTGATCCATGAAATGAGGTCGAGGACACGTGAAAACTGTCTGACGGCCATGAGGACCTTGCAAGGTACGCACATACTAAATATAGTTATCCTATTACTTACAGTAAGTCGCCTGTATGGCCACCACTCTCTTTTTAGGATTGTCTTGTATGCAATGGGTTTCCTTCTGACCAACCTATATTATGCTTGATTTTCCCTAGCAAATGGTAAAGGGGGTCTTCATTATCTTGGAAGGTCTTTAACGGCGTTTATTGCCTGATTTTTATTCTCAAAACGACTTATAGTGGAATGGTGATGACCAACAATACGTGCAGCTGTTACAGCGACATCCCTGCTTCTCTTATGCTGATAATCTGCCATCTTGCTGCAGTTAAGAGTTGTCAAGGACCCATTACAAGGTGTCAATCACATAACTTTTAAAACTTGGTTCTTTAAAGTGTTGAAAACAATGAGGATGAAAACATCTGTTTTGCTGTTTACGGGTACAGTAGCTGCATGTGCAGATAAAAACTTATCGAGTCGATATCTATTGATTAAACTCATGTGATACTTAAATAATGTTTAACTAGTTCTATTTTACCAAATTATATAACAAAAAAATAAAGAGTGTTTTTTTAATTTCAATTTCAATTTGGTGTTGCAATACTTTTTTCCATGTGTATATAATGATAAAATAGTAAAATAATATATTCTTACCTTGTTTAGAATAGGATCCATTTCCCAACTTATTCGATATCCAAGAGCTTGCAGCTCCTACTCAGACTTTGTAAAACGTCATCAGTGTCTGAGTAGAAAGTTGATGAACCAGGGGTATGTCAAAGAACGTCTCGTCCTTTTTCTAAAAAAGTTCATCGGAAGGTACCAACACCTTGTTGATAAATATTCCTTTTCAACTTCACAAATAATACACGATGGTCTTGATGTATAGATTCTGCATAATGATGTTGTTTATCATCTTAACAACGTGTTTTATAGTTCTTTCATTTGTCCTTGTTCTATTATTAATATTACTTTTACTGTTGAATGGTTTTATGTGATATCAGTTTGACGTGGCTCGGTACATCTCGTCAATGTGTTTATATTGTCTTTCATTTTTTGGTGGCGTGCTTTGTATATGCGACTTTTTGTATTTCTTAGGTTCTTATAACATGTATAATGTGACTCTGTACTTTAAAAGATCCCGTCAGTATGATATTGTTCTAGTTTATGTCATTATGATATATTTCTATTATGAATTACAAAATACGTTGAACCATAAACGTCTAAATCATTCAATCGCGTAGTGGAATAATCTATTTGTGGATTCTTATAAATTCTATATATAGCTTTTGGACTATTTTCAATCTCGGTCTGTTTCTGAAATTTATTCTTACATACTTTTGATTTTTTAACCCTATATGATAACATTGCCTATGTAAATTTTAAAATTGTTTGTATGCACATTGAACGACAAATTTATGTGACGTATAAATTTTCTGACGTCAGACACACAAATCAGTGAATGTGTTTGTAGATAGATGATTTGTGTTCCGTTAAATTGTTCCTTTTAAAATTGTTATACGATGATGATCGATGACTGATGTACACATATTTTGACTATTTTATGTATTGTGTCTGTTTAGTTAACGCACCAATGTAAATATAACGGAATTTGTACGACTTTGCCCCCCCCCCCCCCCCCCGCAGAGCTATAGAAAAACAGTACATTAACGGGTGTTACACGGACTCTTTTTAGACGATACACGGACTCTTTTTAGTTGTTACACGGACACTTTTTATGAATAGAATCACTCGTGCATGAACAGTGAGTTCATGGGCACTTTAACTTTTAATTAGATTTGAACTTTTTGGTTCACCGACTTATTTCCTGTCTTTTTATTGAACAAAATATTTACGTTAGCTTCAATATCTTTTTTCAAACATTTGCAGTTAAATACTATTCATATCAGTACACTTAGAGATTAGACATTAAACTTCAATAGTGGGGGGGGGGGGGTTATGGTTTTCTCCTAAAATAGATATTTTGATCCCAAATTTTATGAGAAAAAAATTATAATGGTCAAGCAGATGACAAATTAATGTTTTGCACGATTCCTGATTTACCGAATACCAATAATAGTGCTCATTGGCTGATCCGGGGGGGGGGGGGGTCCGGGGGTTGGTACCTCCCTTTTTTTGGCCGATCAATGCATTTGAATGGGGACATATAGTTGGAAACCCCCCCCCCCCCTTAATCCTGGGTTGGGACCCCTCCCGTTTTGTCCTGGCTTGGACCCCCTTTTAAATAGGTTTGATCCGCCCCTGGTGCTAATTTAAACAAAAACATTTGGGTGATGGCGTTGAAAAGTAAATAGTTAATATACTAAAAAAAGAACATACTTCCCCCTTTATGAAGCAAAATATTCGGTCAATAAATGTTTTCTTCAATATATGGACATGCATAGTATTTTGGACAATGCTTAAAGTAAAGAAAGGATGATACTGACGTGTATATTTCAATAAAAATAAGACAGGAAATAAGTAAATAAAAATCAAATCTAATATCAATTATAAAATCCCTATCAACTCACCAATGCACGATTGATCCTATAAACAAAAAGTGTTCATGTAATACACGTCCAAATAAGCAGCAAATCTAGAAGAAAATCCTTCAACTTATGTCATCAATTTTGGGCGGTAAGCTGCGATTGGATCATTTAGTAACACGTGTTTAATCCCGATCAACACTTGCAGATCTAGAGACGAGCATGAATTTATAAAAAAATCAAAGTATATGGCTGAATATAGACAAAATCCATTTTTTTCATAAACATTTAATTCACTTTTATCGAATTTATTTCAGTGGTGGATCCAGGTCTAAATCCAGGACAAAACGGGGTGGGGGGGGGGTCCAACTTTATGTCCCCATTTAAATGCATTGATCGTCAAAAAAGGGTTGTTCCAACCCCCGGGACTCCCACCACTGCATATTAAATTCATGTATTTGGCAACATACGCGCGATTTCCACGATTTTTTTTAAGGAGGAATGGGGGGATAGAATGGCACATCCTGCATTTTTTCATCAAAAATAAAGATCACAGCCTGTTTATTTTAAAATGAATTAGCCCCTCCACACCCCCCCCCCTTTTCCCCGCTTTCCGTTTTATTCATAAAAATCAAACGTTATCTTACTTACCACTAAAATATTTCTTTAATATATTACTTTTTTTACGAAGTTGCATTTTAAAAAGTCTTAAATGTGTAAAACATTTATCTTTTACTTGAAATGGTTCTTTTTTTTTTTTTTTTTTATCAAATTATTAAATTCCTGGGTTTTTTTAATGAAAAAAATCTCGGTTGAAGGGAATGAAAAAAAAAAATGTGTTTATGCTATAACTTACATTTACTGCTTTATGGCTGTCTACGTTTCTCAAATGTTTAGTCTTGCTAAAAGTATTATTACTTTCTTGAAACGTCGTACAAGTCAGATAAAAAACAAAAGTAACAAAAGAAACAGGCCGGTTACAACCAGCCGAATAGCTTTTCTGCACTTGTAGTCAGGTCAAGGTCCTCGGCTTTCGCCTCGGACCTTGACCTGACTACTCGTGCAGAAAAACTATCCGGCAACGGTTGTTACCGGCCTGTTTCTTTGTTACCTTTGTATTTTATCTAATACTTGATGAGACTGTCATCAAAGTGAGAGGGTTAGCGCTATAAAACCAGTTTTAATCCACCATTTTCTACATTTGAAAATGCCCTGTACCAAGTCAGGAATATGACAGTTCTTGTCCATTCGTTTTTGATGCGTTTTGTTATTTGATTTTGCCATGTGATTATGGACTTTCCGAATTGATTTTCCTCTTAGTTCAGTATTTTTATGATTTTACTTTTTATACTATAACAAATATGTGAACAGTTTATTGTATTCTTCAGCCTCCATTCTTTTATTTTATACTACATGTACAGGTAATGGTCAAAACAGGTGAGGTGAGCAGTATTTAAACTGCAATCAGGTGAAAAAAAATCACATGATATTCATATGGTTCCATAATTTTTGTTCCTATTTATAAATAGGAACAAAAATTATGGAACCATATGAAGTTTCACTACCAGGAACTAATCTTATAAAGGTGAAATAATATTATGCAATTTTTGTTCCCAAGAACTTTTATTTTCCATAGTTTTGTTCCAAGGGGAACAAGTATTATGCGGAACAAATTTATTTTCACAATACGCCACTGCAGTTTTATTTGATAGTACACAAAAGTTATTTTTAACTGTAAAGGTCAAGAATTAGGACAAGTAGATTTATCTGGTTAAAAATAAAATGGTGGAATTGTAGGCGCACCTTTAATTCAGCAAAAGTAAACACAAAAGAGGAGAACAATGAACATTTGTTATCCACAATTGATATTAGAAGCCACGAAGCGGATTAAACCACACATATGGAAGACGCCTCTTCTTTATTCATCTTATTTAAGTGATACTGTTAAAAAGACAAACGTGTACATCAAACTAGGTCAGTGCAAACAAATATATGTATGCAGAACTTTGATATTCGTTCTGTATTTAATGTGCAGTCTCTAAAATTAACCTTTATTCCCGTCAGCATTAATATAGATTTATGTTGTCTTTTAGACCTGTACATTTCATGATTGTGTATTTTCTAATCATAGTATATTTTGTGTATCGCCTACATTTCGATATTTACAATGTTACATCAATGCTTGCTTTATTACTATCAATATAAATTTTACCTGTTATTAAATAATCGTTGTGACCAAATTTTAGATAGTGATTGTAAAGAAACTTCACTAACACCCAACATTCAAATCTTATTTTATTTTTATTAATCAAGTTTTTCCCTTCTGACATAAAAACATCAGAAACAAATAAAGCCGAATTGAATTCCGAAGTATTTTAAAAACAACAGCAACGTACTCTTCACTTGACCATAATGGACTGAATGAGAAAGATGAAAAAGGTGTTATCAAAAGTATCTGTGAATGAATAAAATGAAGAATGGAAATAGACAATGTGTCTAAGAGACAACAACCCAACCATAGAACAGACAACAGCAGAAGGTCACCAATAATTATATGTCTTCAATCCAGCTTGAAATAACCCCTAGAAACTCCCGCACCGGAAGGCGTCCTTCAGTAGGCCCCTAAACAAATATATATACTAGTTCAGTGATAATGGACGTCATACTAAACTCTGAATTATATATAAGAAACTAAAATTAAAAATCATACAAGACTAACCAAGGACTTAGGCTCCTGACTCTGGACAGGCGCAAAAATGCAGCGGGGTTAAACATGTTTTTTGAGATCTCAACCGTCCCCCTATACCTCTAGCCAATGTAGAAAAGTAAACGCATAACAATAAGCACAGTAAAATCAAGTTCAAGAGAAGTCAGAGTCCGATGTCAGACGAGGCAACAAAAGAAAATAAACAAAATGACAATAATACATAAATAACAACAGACTACTAGCAGTCTATATGAAACATATAAGGTGTTAAAAAGATCCGATCTAATACGGTCCTCAGCTTGTAGAATCTTATTTCCAAGTCAAAAATCAATTTGGAATATTATTGTTCGATCTACTATGACTATAGTCATGATAGTGTTGCTTCGACATCCTAAGTTTTTACACACGGCGCTATCAAAAGTTTGGTTGATAAATGCTAAGTGACGCAAAAAACTGCACCAACTGTTATTCACCCGCATACATATATTGTCGTTTTATATATATTCTGTTCTCGTTGACGCATGCACATCATCAACTGTTGAAATGTTTATTATTGTCTTTTAGAAAGCGAACAGCTGACTGGTTCATTCAAGGTTCGTGGCGCATTTAACAAACTTTTACAACTTTTAGAGACTAATCCTGAGATAAGAAAGACTGGAGTATATACTGCATCATCTGGAAATCATGGATTGGCATGTGTACGTTTTTAAGCAATTAAATAAACATGAACTTAGAATTAAAAGTAAGCCTAAAGTAAATGGTATGATCACAATACATTTTAAAATCTCCATGTTCAACACGCACGTATACTCTGCAGAAAGAAAATAAACCGCATAAAAGGTCGAATTCATTTTAAATGTAAAGTTGACAATAAGTAAATGAATGTTCGACAAATCAATACTTTAGCAATGGGTTTAATATTCAAGGGGTATTTGAGATTTGAAATACAAAACGTCGATACGAGCAATTTGGAATCTGTGTTTTCAAGACCTGAAAAATGAAGGTTGTGGTTACCGTGAAGGAAAACTGTTCGTGTATTCCAAAAGGAAAATTGTAGTAGTTAAATTATTTATAAAAGAATAAATTGAATATAAATATCTATGGCGTTTAAACAAGCTATTGCCAAATGCTACTGTGCAATACCGTTAAATCAGGACTGAAACCTGCTGTACACTATGTTCAGTGTCATCGTCCTGTAATAAAATTAACGAATTCAAAAGTATGTCACCCGACAATTCATCGATCACCATTGACAAATTTCACGCTTTTGGTAGAGATAAAATCAAATTTGATTATCTCAAGATAGCCTTACAATTAAAGTAATAGACCTCAGCTGGCTACAGAAACCCAAGATCGGAATCCATTTGTTCCGTCTACGTAATCGAACAGCTGGGTGATACAACCACCGTTGCTGAAATGTCCGGCTTGTGTAAATTCCGCCGTCTTACTTTTTGTTTGGTATCATCTACAAATAAAAGTTCTCTTTTTATATGGAAAAATGCATCCTGGAAGTTAAGAGAACTTATAATATCTTCGTATCATATTTCAGTTACAAGCGGCAAAGGTTTTAGACGTTCCTCTGACTATATATTGTCAAGAAGGGGTTGATCCTGGCAAGAAGGATTTTCTATTACACGAAGGAGCAAGATTGGTCTTACATGGTCATGATTGTGTAGAAGCAGAACTCAAGGCAAGATCAGATGCTGAGGTACCTTGAATAAATATCTTTCGTTAAATTCAAAAGACTTAAAATGTTTTAATTTAAATTTTCATTTTTTAGAACACTTGCTTCCACAGATAAAGTCAATACCTACAAAAACATACTATTTGGTACTTATACATATTTAAATGTATACATATTTGTATACTTGAAGAGAAATGGAAAATATATTTTGACACGAATGGTATTATAAGACCTAAATGTACACAAAAGAGAACAACAATTAAAGAGCAGTTCCTTAGATTATTGTACAAAATATAGAGATAAAAAAAGATGTGGTATGAGTGCCAATGTGACAACTCTCTCGTCCAAGGCACAATTTGTACAAGTAAACCACTATAGGTCAAGATACAGTCTGAAACACGGCGGCTTCGCTCACATCGAATAACAAGCTACATGTATAACAGGCCCCAAACAGATATTAATGTTAAACCATTCAAACGGGAAAACCAAAGCGATTTTTTTTGCTGTGCATGTACTGTGTTATGGATGGAATGCCCATTTAAATTTGTTTTTCTATTATATAACTGATACTTATACTACATCTTCGTGTTTAATTATAACATATGGTATAGCCATGTGATTTACTTTGGTATTGTTCCGTTTGTTTTGTCTAGTTAAAATTTAGCCAACATGTGCACTTTTATGTCTTTTCCGATAAAATAATATTCGTTTCCTTATGTGTTCCATAACGTTTCTGCACTCGTACTTTATGATAATTAAGATAGATGGTTATAGTAATTAATGTTTCTCAGTGCAGAAATATCTTAGTCGGCGAACAATAAACACATATGGCATTTACTGTCTACTTTGCGTAATATTTCACGTATATTTTTGTTGATATTTCTAGAATACCTTCATCAGGTACAATGACGAACGACACTCATTAATGTCAACTTTGTCTGAAGGAGTTGCAATTTAGTTTTACTCTTCCTTTTTCATAGTTAATTAACTGAAAAAATCATTTCAGTTGCTAAGTATTGACATCTAAATGAATAAGATATAGATCGATTTTATTTTTTTAAATTTCAATATACAGACACATGGTACAACTTATGTTTCTCCTTATAATGATCCAACAGTAGTAGCAGGGCAAGGGAGTATTAGGTAAATATCAACATGATAAAACACATCGTTTTTGTTTGTGATCCTGGTTTGTTACATACATTAAAGTATAACGTAGTCATTTTTAACGAATAGATGTATGACAAAGATCTATATCGTGAACTTAAGTTTTTTTTCGAGTTGCTTCTCTTTTGAAATAACCATGTAAAGGAAACAGAAATATCACAATGTTTCGTTTACAAATATTTAAAAGTAAAAAAGCTTGTGTATAGATATAAGAAAATGTGGTATGAGTGCCAATGAGATAACTATCCATCCAAGTCTCAATTTGTAAAAGTAAACCATTATAGGTTAAAGTACGGTCTTAACACGGATCCCTGGCTCACACCGAACAGCAAGCAATAAAGGGCCAAAAAATTACTAGTGCAAAACCATTTAAACAGTCAAACCAACGGGCTTATCTATATAAAAACGAGAAACACTTATGAACCACATCAACAAACGACAACTACTCATCTTCAGGTTTCAGACTTATGACAAGTGCAAACACCTTTCTTAAAACAATAGTGTAACATAACATAAAAAGACACACTATAAAATATCAATTGAAATGGCTTAACTCAATCAAAAGACATATAAACACAAACAAGTGAACATACGGAACGAATAAATTTAATCTTTGACAAAATGTAAGAACAAAATCAATAACATAAGGGGAGAGATGTTAAACAATAGCAGAATGTCAACTATAATCTTGGACAAAATGCCGCCAAAACATAAAATTACACCAGTAAATGAAAATATTTTTTGTAAGGTATACAGTGATGGAGAACGAAAATATGTTTTAAAAAATGAATAATTTTGATGTTCATAATACGATAACAGAAGTGAAAATTTATAGTCAAGACCAACCACTAATTTACTGTTTATTAGATATTTATAGATTATCGTTGGTCACCTCATTATGATTGATATTCTCGCTTGAGCCGGTACGGCGAAAGAGAAAAGCAATCGATTTGAGATGATCAATGATAATCTGTTTATCGCAATTTTATCTATGACGACGTTGTTAATTTCATGGACAATGAGTCAATGACACTTGCGACCTTAGTTTCTAAAAATAATTTTGCATATCGCTCCACTGTGCCGAGAAAGGAAAATAACAGCCAGTAGGATCAAAGGAAAAATACGTAAAATAACTGTAAAATATATAATTATTCAAAACTGGAAGGTTATTCTAATCCAGTGCATATTTTGCCATAGCCGTATTTGGCTCTTTTGGAAATAGTCATCAATTAATTTGTATTTGATTTGACTTTCCAACTGTTTTGATTCGAACACCACTGATAATGTTATGTAGACGAAGCACGCGTATGACGTACAAATCAGTTGCCTGATATCTTTTGTGAGTATATACTATTGAAAATGACAATAAGTCAGAATACACTCTAAATCATAACCCACAAACATTTTGGTTCTGGTCCATTGGCATGTCCATAGTCTACATGTGAAAGTGTTGCTTTTAAAATACCAGAATTTTCATTATACATGTGTACTATCGAAATAACACACAAGCGATATATAAATATATGTGTGTATGTATGTCAATAGCTAGTTTACTATGATCAACTGCCCAACACTATATATAAATATAATGTTAGCTTTCTAAATGTGTTTATTAGTATATTAAAGCTTGTTCCTTTACATTATTTCAGCGTTGAAATTTTTGAAGAGTTGCCTGAGGTTGACGCCGTTTTAGTTCCAGTCGGAGGAGGTGGACTGATTGCTGGAATAGCAAGATATATAAAACAAGTTAAACCCTCTACTAAAGTAAGTCAGTTTACACCGTTATACATTTTAATACAAAAGTATTGCGCAGATGACCAATAACAGTCAACCAAATTCAACTTTGTACGAAAGTATTAGTATGATATAACTATGAACTCAAGTTACAAGACTAAGACAGTGAGCTGGAGTTTTCTCTTCTATTTCAGAAAGGAACTGTTACAGTCTTTGGTAACCAAATTTAACAAATAGTTTCCTCCGTACCGATTACTCTTTGTCTCCTTTAACATGCCTTTATTTCACGGAATCATTGAAAAATTACACGAGGCGAACTCACAAATTCTCACTCTTCGATAAACCGAAAACCGATAAACCGAAAGCCGCCATTTTGGTTTTATATATATTTTTGAAACACTTAATTTTGTTTAACCGTGTTGGATTACGTAAAAACTTAACAAAGATAATAGGCTAAAAGTTTGTAACGCCAGATGCACGCTAGTGAGAATTTGTGGGTTCGCCTCGTGCAATTTTTCGATGATTCCGTGAGAGGCATGTTAAAGGAGACGAAGAGTATTCGGTACGGAGGAGACTATTTGTAAAATTGGTTAACAAAGACGGTTACTTTCTGAAAAAGAAGAGAAAACTCCAGCTTACTGTGTCCGTCTTATAACTTTAGTTCATTGTTATATCAGCAACTCTTTCTTTTAAAAGCTCATTAGTTTCGCATTAAGTGATTTTGTCTTCAACATATCAACTGCATAGTGCAGCAAACAGAAATCCACTCATGTTACCTCAATATATAGGTTGTCTTCAGTTGAAAACAAAGTAATATAATAAAAAATCGTTTTCTCATTGATTGACATGTAGTCACTTCATGCATCCAGAGCACTTTGCATATCGCAACTAGATATGATCAGATATATTGTGTATGTTTGTCAGATTTTGCTTTGATTTCTAGGTGTATGGTTGTCAGATTTTGCTTTGATTTCTAGGTGTATGGTTGTCAGATTTTGCTTTGATTTCTAGGTGTATGTTTGTCAGATTTTGCTTTGATTTCTAGGTGTATGTTTGTCAGATTTTGCTTTGATTTCTAGGTGTATGGTTGTCAGATTTTGCTTTGATTTCTAGGTGTATGGTTGTCAGATTTTGCTTTGATTTCTAGGTGTATGGTTGTCAGATTTTGCTTTATTTCTAGGTGTATGGTTGTCAACCGAAAAATTCCAAGGTAATGTACGAGTCCGTGAAAGCCAACAAAGTAATATTTGAGGAATCTTTTCCAACATTGTCAGACGCTACAGCGGGCGGATTAGAAGAATCTACGGTGAGTTGAGAAATAACATTCAAACATTGGAATTTAAAAATTGCTGTTAAAATTGGGATAAAATGTTCGGTCTGGTTAAGAAAATAAAAATCAAGATGCATAGATAGAGGTGGTCGAATCTGAACTGAAGGACGGCCACATTAATTAAAAGATTGATAATCGTTCAAAATATAAAGTTCTGATATTTTTGTCGAATTTTGCTAATACCTTGTATACCTAGAAATAGGAATTAAAAAAAAATGTTTCGAATAATTTTAAAATATTACGAAGATTAAATAATCAAGTGTGTTTACAAACTCGTCTTTATGACTCTTGTGGCAGTTGTCGCATTGGATATCATACCACACCCTCACACCTTTATATTTTTTAAATTTAAATAAGGAGATACACGATACAGTGACGTTACGAACGGAAATACGTTCAGATTAAAATTACAATATACTATGATTTTCGAATAGCAACTATTCGCATATACAAAATAAATCCACCAACATGCATATATCTAGAGAGAGGCCTTGACATGTATTTCTTAATTAAATAAATTTTATAAATATGTGCTCTATACATTTATTTTATTGAGCACACACATCATACTTTTACGTTTATAATTACATGTCCGGCGTAACATTTCAGTTTGAATAAAATGCATTTGCCTATTTTCCGTTGTAATTTTCCACATACAAACTGCGAAATTTAGTACATCAACTTCGTGCTAGATTTATCTTCTAACGTCTAACCCGTCAGTTGTTTGTGTTGGCTGAAATTTGATGCAAGTTCTCAACGAGGTATTCGGCAGAGGATCCTGTCTTTATGAGTATGAGGAAAGTTAATCAAAATTTCGAATTGTTATTATCACTATAAAATAATCAGAACATATTAAAACTATACTCAATGGAAACTTCTGAAAAAGATAAGCATTTTCAAAGTTTCAAATTTAAAAAAATCTTTTTCATGAAGAAGAATTTAAATAAATCGCATGTCTAGCCACTTTGTCCAGACGTTATTTTTCTCTTCAATCCTTTGGTGAATTATGTAATATAAATAGCAAATGTTCATTTATAATACAAAATTAACATATTTAAAAGATACAAACTATAAGTTCATACAAATAGCTAAATGAGTCGGGTGTTTTCACAAACATTATGACCTTACATTTTTTTTCGGAAAGCATTCCCTATGTCTAGCCATTATGTCCAAGGGCGTCATTTAGACGTTTCTGAACCGAGACGTCTTTTATATGAATATACACTATTCCGTATACTAAGCAGTTAAAATTATGCCGGGAAATGTTCATTCTAAAAAGGTCTACGGAATCAAAACAACACTCAGATTAAAAAAAAAGGAATAGACTCTTTATAGAAACAGGGGAAAAGGGGGGATGGCTTAGCAATATTTTCTTATGGACAAAAGTTTTCACGCAATTCTAAAACACGTTTATAGATTATAATCCGAGGTACATGTACACTGTTCTTTAAGTTTTAAACAATTAGTAAATATAAAACTATCAGTGCTAAAAAGATAGAGAAAGAGCCTTTTCAAATAGTCTTAAAACTCGCACAGACACATACAGATATTAGACAAAAAAGAATTCAATCTCAAATAATCATTTCAACAAAAATCCTTATAAAAAGAAATATTGCTAATTATTATATGACAGATTTTTATGAAATACATACCACAAGTTTTTATGTTTATTTCAGGCTAATTTGTATCTTCTCATATGTCCCTCTAGCAAGATGTCTTTTTAGAAAAGTTTGCTATGCATTCTATCCTAAATAAAATTTGAAAAAAATTGCATTTGTTTTCACTTCATCACAGATTAAAAAATAAGAACGATCCTTACTAAATCAATTGCCTCATAAACAATAAATTATCTCTTCATCATATGGTATTTTCAATATTTTTGATAAGAAAATGTCAAAGTATATGAGGTCAATATCGTCAATTATAGTTATACATGTTACGTCTTGCGACGCAATACCGTGCGTAACGTCAGTGCAGACTGCACAGATCTCAATCAAGAGTACAGCATTATTACACAAGTCAAAAGATGTGACCATTTTACATTTTGTTATCATGACAAACCATGTACCAAGTCAGTTGTATCATGATCGTACAGTAAATGCAATAAATTTCGTCGGATGTTATATTCCTTTTATGAAAGTATTATCCATCAATACTACCAAAAAAGTGAATTTCGAAACAACGACATTGAAAAAGAACATACCAACCAATGAACCAACAATTAAACCAATCAACAGCTAAAACGAACACCAACCATTATTTATCTTTAACAATCATTCTTTCTCTTTTCGTCTATTGTACAATCATTTCGTCGAGTGTTCATTGAAATTTAGAACCATGATGACCTTTACAGTATTCATGTAAACATTTTATAAGCTGATTTTTCTTGTAGGTAACATTTGAGTTATGCCGAGATTTTGTAGATGAATGGATAATGGTAGAAGAAGATGACATAGCTAAAGCTATGATGCTTATGGTAGAAAAACATCACAAGGTAGACACAAGCTCATTATAAAAAAGATTAAGATCTTTTTTGTGTTGAAAGTAGATAACCAAACATTTGAATTTATTTATTTACGACTCACCATGATCGGATACCTCGAAAACTGTCATTCGTTTTCTCCTTCTAACCCTAACCCTAACCCTAAACACAACAAGTTAAAACAATTGCAGGAACGATGCAAAGACGTAAATACGGATGCAATATATATTTTAAATAAAATCTAGGTTCATATCTAGTGCCTTCAAAAACTGTGCGTAAAAGACCAGTGTTAAACCGAGATGCCATCATGGTCCTTTAAATATTTAAAAAAGAATAAAATTGATTTGAGAGAATTGAATAATTTAATTTGTTTGTTTTATTTTAGAAGCCAGAAAAGGGGTATATCTTATCAATTTTAAAATTTAAAATTTAAAATGTACGAATACCTTTTATAGTTGGTAAAATGTGTGTATGGTTAGTTAAGAGGGAAGACAATACAAATGTTTAAACGAGCTTTTTGTGTGTAATATTTCAACAGTATATGACGTACTTACAGTTGATAGTTTACCGTCAGGGTACTTTAATTTAGATTCAATATGAATATGTACAATGTAAAAGTTTAACTATGTCACTATCGTACATTTCCGTTTTCTTGATTAAAATGTGATCTGTCAATGAAGAAATTAACCAGAAACCGTGTCATAGCCCTATGAGAAATGTATTACATGTAACACTTTAGTAGTATATTTACAATAGAGACCTAATTTGCAGTTATATGACATGTGCAAATTTACTGTTCAGAATCAACTGTACTATTAAATTGCACACTGAGGTATGGCAGTATTTTTATGATCTGTGGGGTCGTGGGACGTAAGAGATCAGCTAACATGAACGAATTTCTATCTCTAAATCGAAAATGATTTGTTTATGAGTAGACAAATCAGACATCATCTGATAAAAGAGGGACGAAAGATACCAAAGGGACAGTCAAACTCATAAATCTAAAACAAACTGACAACGCCATGGCTAAAAATGAAAAAGACAAACAAACAACAGCACACACGACACAACATAGAAAACTAAAGAATAAACAACACGAACCCCACCAAAAAACTAGGGGTGATCTCAGGTGCTCCGGAAGGGTAAGCAGATACTGCTCCACATGCGGCACCCGTCGTGTTGCTTATGTGATAACAAATCCGGTAAATAGTCTAATTCGGTAGGTCACATTCAGGAAAGGGAAGGGGATTATAGTTACGACGTAAGGAACATGTCCGATATCATTTGTGATACGGTTATTCCATAACGGTCAACCAACTTGTGATGGCGTCCGTAAAATTTACGAAGGGATGATTTCAACTTCACCATTTGGAACTCTTGGTTTAATAGCTTCCTTGTGAGCAGCAACCCTCTATCAAGAAAATCATGATAGGAAATGCAAGCACGGGAATATCGTATCAATTGGGAGATATATACCCCGTATGCAGGTGCTGCTGGAATGTTGCTACTTAGAAATGGAAAGTTCACAATTGGAAAGCTGAAATCATCTCTTTTGTCGTAAAGTTTTGTTTTCAACCGACCCTCATTGTCAATTTCTAGATGAGGCCGACTTAACTGTATCTGTAGTATCCTTTATCTCTAGCTCGATTGGATAGATGCGTTCCACATAGTCACCAAATTTTGAATTATTTAGTGAAAGAACATCATCTATATAGCGAAAAGTAGAGTTAAAGAATAGTGCTAACTTCTTATCTTTCTTCCTAAGAAGTTCCTGATGATAACTTATTCATTTTACTTCACGAACAAACGTACTAACCAATATTCCAATGAACGCTTATTTACATCAAACCACAACTTTTAATTACACACTTTCACTGCCCCACAATTAAAAAAAAGCTATCTCGGATTATGTAAAAAAACTCTGTAACTAAAATATTTCGCATGTTAATTGACATATTAACTAACATTTACAATCATTCACAGCATGTGTGATAGAATGACTATAACATCAGTAGAACAGAATACAGTTTTCAACGACTAAATACAAAACAAACAATGTAATGGGAGGCATAGGTTGACCCATGTCCCCACCTTATCCCCTTTTCAAAGTTAAGCATTTGTTGATTATATAGGAAATAACTGATGCATGACTGTCAGTGCCCCCCTTATGAAATTTCCGAGATCCGCCAATGGGAATGTAATGTACTTATCGTTGGTTTTATCGTGTCCTAGCTCTTTATAGCTGACAACGGCATGGATTTGGTTAATTTAAAAAAGTACGATAATCAACAGCCGATTACAGTCACGTCATTTTTACTTTGTTTAAAATCACGCGTATCATTTTATTTATATAAGTAAATATAATATCACATTCAAAACATGTCATTTTTTTACTCAGATTGTGGAAGGTGCGGCAGGAGTATCCATTGGAGCTTATATGACAAATATGGAAAAGTTTTCTGGACAAAATGTTGTCATCATTTCATGTGGAGGAAATTTAAGTCTATCCATATTAAATGATATTGTATCTAAATATAAAAGTAAATAAAAAGATTATATTTTATTCTTGTTTGTTTTTAGTCATATGTTATTCAGCGTATAATGTTATTTTCATCAAATGGTATAAACCTAAACTATTAATTGAAGCTGCAATGCGTAATTCTTGTATCATTATGACTAATTACATTATCATGATTTATGCATGTACCCCATATAAGGGTTCTTAAAAATGTGCATATAAGCTTATGGACTTGACCCCATTTAAACTGTTTTGTTTTCATATTTGTTTATTTTCTTTAAGATTTGTAAGAAAGAAAGAATTGCCTACATTTATTGTAGAAAGACAAAAAAACTAATTTAAAAAGTAAAGGGAAATATGTATTTTGGCAACAGTCTAATTTCTTAACAAGTATACCAAAATACTGAACTTCAAGGCAACTCAAAAACAAAATCTTACAAAATTAAATGCTACCAATTAACGTGATAAAAATAAAACAACTGCCAAATGTCTGACTGGGTACAAGCATTTTCCTAATTTAGATTTTAATCGGTGAAAGTTTCGAGACTTATCGTAGACAAAAGAAATGAGACCGAATAGTGGACAGAGCCTTTATAAGTGCGCTTCTATTAACGTTACTGGAGGCATTGTTATTGACCAGATGTGCATTTCGACAATAAATATCTCTTAAGTGATTATTAATATTAATGCGCGTTATAAAATAAAATTTAGTTTCAATAGCCCCACATGTATTTGTTAATCAATAGTACGTATTGAAGATAATGAATCGAATGTTTGACAATTTGTTTTAGTTAAAACAGAGACCAATATATTTAGATATGTGTATATCTCTGGTTAAAATAATAAAAATAAAAATTCCGGACATTTTTTTTATTTTTAATTGCATAGAAGTTCTTATTAACACTATTGTGCGAAACGTGGGGTTTGTCAGATGACCAACAGAGTTAATTAATAAATGAAAAAAGAGATATCTACTATCGGTCAAATGAGATCATGATATGTAATAGTTATGTTCGGCTGTATTCGACACGTTTTTTGTTCAACTGACGTCATAACCGCGAAATGAATATAACAAAAACTGAAATATAATAACTCATACATTGTATGAAAATAATATGGAAACACAGTTATAAATGAAAGCACTCAAGTGTAGATTAAAATGTTCTCACATGATGGTGTTTTCTACTCACGTTTTCTACATTCGTTTCATAGTTGGAGCCCGTCCTATATTCTCCTATACTCGACATTTAAATTTGATACCTAGGAAATCCATTTTATTTTGTATTTATTTTTTTTATTGAAAATTACTTAAATATTGAAATAGTTTATTATTTGGTGTGTTAAATTATAACCCTAGTGTCTTGATGAGTTTGATTTCTTTGTATATCTTTTATGTGACTGCTTGGAAAAAAATGCATTTTATATGGTTAATTTTTCGAGGTCAAACAAAGAAAAGAGGTATAATGCCCAATGAGACAACTATCAACATGCAGGCACCAAGTGACATGCTACAAATAATGGACAAAGGCAACAGTAGTATACCGCTATTCAAAAGTCATGAATCGGTTGAGAGAAAAAAACAAATATGGGTTACAAACTAGAAACATAGAAAAGAACTATTTGATAATAAACACTATATCTCATGATACTAAATGTAAGGTATGATTGTAATGTGTACATAGATATAAGGAGGATGTGGTATGGGTGCCAATGAGACAACTCTCCATCCAAACAACGATTTATAAAAGTAAACCATTATAGGTCAAGGTACGGCTTTCAACACGGAACATTGTCTCACACTGAACAACAAGCTATAAAGGGCCCCCAAAGTTACTAATGTAAAACCATTCAAACGGGAAAACCAACGGTCTGAACAATCTTAAGTTTTTATAAAAAGTAGTCTATATTTGTTGTTGTACGGATCACATCAATCAGGCAATAAAGTCGAATATGAGGTTAGACTATTTAGTATCTTTATGCATCAAAACTACATATAATATTGGCTTCATATATTATCGTAACAACCGATTCTCTACAATAAAATACAAATACACATTAACATACATCGTAAGTAAAAATATAAATTAAAACACTAAAAACATAATACTAAAGAAACAATATGAATTACTTTCTTTTCACGCTTAATAAATAACTTGTTAAATTAAAAATTTAATTGAAACGAATATTGATTTATAACTAATTTTGCAATTCATAATATTCTTCTTTAAATACTGATCTTTAAAATTTACATAAATATCTCTTACCGATTATAATCTCTGTATAAAATACTGATGTGTCCCCAAATAATAACTTCCAATGGATAAAAATTAGACAACGTTACGTACATCAAAAGCGAAACGTCGTAAAACTTTTTTTTTAAACGGGAAATATGAGTGCAACGTTATATATGCGCAAATACTCAAAAAAATTATCTACAATATTATAAATAAAATTAATAAATTCAGTTATAGCAAATTAAAGAAACCCTACAATTTGGAATGACATTTCAAATCTAACAGTTGTATTGAATCATTGTAATATATAAATGGCTGTGACTGGCTGGATTTATCTAACATTTTCTGTTAATGTCAATTGTTTATGGTTATGCGTCTTTTGCAATTACTATAAGCATTAAGGCCACCGTATTTGATGTACGGAATAATTGTATGGTGCACTTGTTGTCTGACAGGTTTCATGACCTTGTCCTCGTTTTTCATTTGTTCATTGATCAATATATAGTTTGCGTAATTAGGTCTGTTTCTCTCATACATAATTTAAGCAAAATGTTAACTATATGTAATGTAATATGGTTAATTTACATGTCTGTCTAGTTATCTAAGGTACCAGGTGTATGAGGTGATAAGCAAGGCACGCGTTTCGTCTACATAAGACTCATCAGTGACGCTCAGATCAAAATAAATAAAAAGCAAACCAAGTATAAAATTGAAGAGCATTGAGGATCCAAAATTCCAAAAATTGTGCCAAATACGTCTAATGTAATATATGCCTGAAATAAGAAATTCCTTAGTATTGGAGAGTAAGGATTTTATTTTACCTTTAACTTATTGAAATAATCGTTGATAATGTTAAATTTGTATGATATTTACATAAAATCTCCATCTTTAAGACTTTCAACACATGTGCAATAACTATTAATAAAACAGGATAGGTATTTCTGCTTGTGCACTCTTGTTTTTGTTGTTATTTGTTAGAAATAAAGAATGATCTATGTGTTTAATGCAGCGTTTACACGTAATTCGAATTCGATTTGCATTAACTAATTCAAATTAGTTTAATTCGCATTCAAAACATTTTGCGTCCACATGTAAATTCTAACTCAAATAGTTATCAAAGATACCAGGATTATAATTTAATACGCCAGACGCGCGTTTAGTCTACATAAGACTCATCAGTGCGCTCATATCAAAATATTTACAAAGCCAAACAGTTACAAAGTTGTTTGAAGAGCATTGAGGATCCAAATATCAAAAAAAAAATTGTTCCAAATACGGCTACGGTAATCTATGCCTAGAATAAGAAAATCCTTTGTTTTTTCGAAAATTTCTGTCAACTGTTGACTACTTGGCTGGTGATACCCTCGGGGACGAAACGTCCACCAACAGTGGCATCGATCTTGTGGTTAAAATGGTTATCAAAGGTACAAGGGTTATAATTTAATACGCCAGACGCGAGTTTCGTCCACATAATTGCGATGCGCGTAAAATTCGCTTTTCTGTCCGAACGACTTTAACTTTTAATTCGTATTAACAAAAACGTATTTCTAATGCGAATTGGATCATGCTATTTAGCAAATTCGAATAAATTCGAATAAAAAAAAAAGAAGTGGAGTGTGTGAACGCGTTTAGCGAATTCAATTTGATTTAAATGTTCGTGTGAACGAGGCATAAGAAAGAAAAAAAGATTAAGTCAGTAAAACACTCAGTAATTTGTACTATTTTTTATTTTTTTTTGCATTTGTGTATAAAATAATTTCGTCTTTTGTCCATTTTAAACTTAAATAGTTTCTTGGACTTTTGTATGAAAAAGGATTGCTGACGGTTGTACAGATTGGCTAATCGGTGAGTTTTGAAATGGCGTTTAATTATCTATTAATTTAAATTGCTCACAAATCGAAATATATACAAGAAATATGATATCGCATATATATTTGGTTATTTTATCCTCCAGATTGTTATACTGGTAAGTATTATCAAGGAGGTTATATCAGATTTCATAGAACTTTCTTGGTGATATAACTATTTTATAATTATAATGATTAGTATCATAATTGTTATCATTATTTGTTAAAATTATTATAAACTGTGTTTTAAAAAGGAAAACATAAGGACTGTTTTCCTATCTTTGATCGGATTGTTGTCTCTATGACAAATTTCCCATGTCCATTCTCAATTTTATGTATATAACTCTAGTATTTTCAACATTTTTCAATACGTTTTATGAATAGAATCAAAGAGAATATTATATTGCAATTGATAAAAATGTAATTCCCTTTATTCGAACAAGTTGTGAATTTATTTTAGAATGCATCTAATTTTTAATTTCTACGATAGACCTATACGTTATGTCCGTGAGATGCCAAATAGAGGTGATTTGAAATGAAACAAGTTGCTTTCTTTAAAAAAAGAAAAGCAATACATGAACCTAAGACCGCTGACTGGTCACCAAAAGATTGTTGCTGAATTGTGTTTGCTTTGACAGGAAATAATTGACTTTGAATAGAAGAAGTCAATTGAAAGTGTATATTTACAGCTACTATTTGAATATACATGTTAAAGTTCGACTATTTTATTCAAATTCATAACTTGGGAATGTACATAATTTTTCCGATGATAACCCTTTTGCAAATCCCAATTTCCACAAACCGGATGACTTATGCAAATTGCACAAACCAATCGCAATTTAAATTTATGCACTAAGTTTGCTTTATAATCTGGAATTCTGGATGCATTTATTCTATCTATCATATCTTTTATTTTGTTTAATGTATGAATGCCTTCATATTCTCAACTCCACGTTATTGAAACTGTCTGTACTCATGGTAGATGTTGTATAGATAAATTTAAATTTCCAATTTCCATGTGCGGTAAAAAATGTGGCATGCAATTAATTGGGACCTTATATAAAGAGTTATTTTGGTCTCATAAAACATCTAAAATTTTACGGATTTGCTGATTTTACTTAAATCTATTCAAACATTCTACATGGAAATTTGGTTTTGCCGAAGAATAGCTTAATTTTGAAGTTTTACGAATACCTGAACACACCTTCAAAATAACCAATTGATATAAAACTTTATGTAGATATAAAAAGATACCAGAATTAAATTGATGTACAAAAAAAGCATTAGTGACGCTCGAATGAAAAAAGTTAAAAGGCAAAATAAATTCCAAAGTTAATGAATCTATTCCTTGGATAGACAATCCTTAGCTTTTCGAAAAGGTCCAATTTTATAATAGGAAAGTGACTCAAAAAAGAAACAAAAGAGAAACAGCTAGAGGTCAGAATATCGTTAGTTATGATGACCGTGCTTGAAAGTCACATGTCAAGCTCTTTCTGCCGTATACTGGATTTACATAAGAAAAACAAAAATGCGCTGTCACGAGTGAATTTGAATTAATATTATTGCATGCACGTGGTATATTAGCGCATGCAATAGTAAATAGAAAGTATACGCACTGATACTCAGGAAAATAATACGCATTTGCGTCATCACATTTGTTAATCTAATAGTTGAATTCGAATGTCAAACTACCTTCATCAAATGTTTTGACTCTAGTTTCATCGACATTTTATCCGGAATTTTTGAGAACGCAAACCGATAATGTGCGTTTGAAATGTGATCTATAATGAGAATGAATCAAGACGTGTAGGATAGTTGGTCAACACAGTGAATACAATTTTTAAAACCGTACCATAGATGCTATAAGGTTAAAACAAACAAACAAAAATAGAATTGAAATTTTATAATAAACATAATTATGTTCCTGTTAGTAATTTTTTTTCAAAATTTTATATAATATCAACTTGATCAATGAACACAAACGTCTTGAGTATTTACGGATGGACATTTTTATTTATCAAAGCAATCTATTTTAAATTCTAACATTTCACTATGTGAATATAATATAAGCAAAGACTTATAAATCCATACTAAAACAGTATAAGATAATTAACATTATGATAGTAATTAAATTTTGTTATGATTATTGTAAATTGTTATTACGGTCTTTTGTGAGCTGTAAGTATTTTTAAAAATCATGCTTTGTGAATTGAAAACACACATTGAAGTATTTTTATTCACGACCGTTTAAAATCTAAATATTCAATTAATTTATCCTACTTTCCGTTTAATGGATATGTTATAATACAAAAAATAAGATAACAATTACTTATAAAACCTTACTTAAACCTGGGACTATTATACTAACATAATATAATAGTCCCAGCTTAAACGGTATGAAATAATTAACGTAGAAATATAATGATTATTGTTTATTAACATTTTGTTGTTGTTTATAAACATTTTTTTGTAGGTTGCAAGGATGTATTCAGATTTAATTACTATGTTTCATTTACAAATGAATATTTAAAAATACCAAATCAGAGTATCTTGTAATATAAAGTACTTATCTCTTAATTGCAACTCTAAATATTTTGACTTCAATTATTGTCATTATTGTTGGTTTATACAGAACAATAAATAGAGTACATATTTTGTGTATCATGTATAATTTATTTCTTTCATTTCGGTTAAATTAATCAAATTAAATACGTTTGATAATAATATCATTTTTTCTGTTTTCCGATCTTATATAAATATTAAAACCAGAATGTTCTCTCCTAAGTCTAATATGATGAAAATACACAATATCACGTGGTTAAATCTTCAAACATATTTAGTTTGCATAATCGCATGTTATCGAGACAATGCATAATACCTCGTTATATTTGACCGAGATACACCTAGTGTACATTGATCGTTTCATAACAAAATTTATATAATTGCGTCGTCATTATACTTGTTTAGAAATCAAAGCGCAAGTTATATTATAAACGTTCACATTTTTAAAAACACATATGTTTTGTAAAAAAGCAAATGGGTTCTTATATTTAAATGATTTATTGACCGTTGACTGCAATTTAGTCTTTATGGTTTTACTTTCCAATTTACTTTGATAGTACAATGTGCTGAATGTGATAGCCTAGCCATAGAGCCCCAGGGACCGTATCAAAGACGAAGGTAACTACTTGTATAAATGATAGAAAAATTTCGAGACGTTCCGAGAATTTTATTCTGACTTCCGGCCGAGAGATATCGAGTGGCCCATAGACACATCCAAAACTCGCCAATATATAAGTATGAACCCTTCAGGGGGTTCATGCAAAAAAGATATATCTACTTGTTAAATGAGTATAATAACACCAATAACAAGGTTCCCGTGTTTCCAATACACGTTTTTTACTCAACAACTGACATCGCAACCGAGATATGTTTAATAAAAAAGAAATTAATACATATATTACACTGTATGATTATAGTAACAGATAATGAATGAAAATGATATGGACACCAAAATACTCTTATTTTATTATAAATGATCGCACTAAAGTAACCTTGGAAATGAAAGCCAATGAGATAGATAATATTAGATTTTTTACTTAATATTAAAATATAAACACAGAGTGGTGTCTTTTACTCACGTTTTTGCGACTTTTGTTATATATCTGGTAAATGTTATACAAATGTTATAACAAGCTCAATAGTCAGCACTTTTGTGTTGACATGAAGTATCATTAATTGATATGGTAATAATATAAATTAACTGTTTACAAAACTTTTAATTTTTGAAATACTAATAAAAAAAAGAAGATATGGTATGATTGCCAATGAGACAGCTATCCACAAAAGACAAAAATGACACAGACATTAGCAACAAAGGTCACCGTACGGCCTTCAACAATGAGCAAAGCCCATACCGCAAAGTGAGCTATAAAAGACCCCGATAAGACAATGTAAAACAATTCAAACGAGAAGTAAGGCTTTTCTACCTCCGGAATAAATTGCTTGGCAAAATGTTTAGGAATTTTCGGTCCTCAATGCTCTTCAACTTCGTACTTTATTTTACCTTTTTACCTTTTTTTGTGTGTGTATTCAAATACAAGCGTCACTGGTGAGTCATTTGTAGACGAAACGTGCGTCTAAGGCAAATACAAAATCTCAATCCTTGAATCTGTGATGAGTTTATTTCTAAGCTATGTTTATGCACTTTATCCACAGTAATTCCTAAATTTTGTTCCTTTTTTTATTTTATTTATGTTTGTTTAAACCTCAAATAAAAATAAAGTAAGATGGTTTGGCGTGTCGGTGTATTTTGTAATTTTAGATTATTTGTATGTTTTATAAGATTTTTTGCTGTTTTCTAACAACTCATCATACCTTCCAGGATAAAAAATATGTACACCAGACGCGCGTTACGTCGTCTGAAGACTTATGACTGAAGCTGGAATTAACAAAGTTAAAAGGCCAAAGAAATTACGAACTTTAAGAGCGTTGAGGGCTCAAAATCCCGACAGGTTTAGCCAAAGTCAGCCAAGTTTATCTTTTATTTTGGTACATTGTCCTTTCGAAACTGTTCGAGACTCGCGTTTAGTTCAGTCACAGTTTTCAAGTACAAAATTTAGAAATTGTAGAGATGTTCTAAGGCCCGTGCACGTGCTTTCGCGTTTATTCCCTGTATTATTATTTATTGTAGACGTAGAAGATACGTTGGCACTTTTAAAATGTTGTCCAATGTTCAGATCGACAACATTGCAGTCGTAACAAAAACTGAAACAGGGGCTAACACTGTGTCCAAACCACACCGGGAAAAATTGTTCGAACTCGATGGTATCTAACAGTGGCGGATCCAGGGGGGGGGGTTCCGGGGGTGCGCACCCCCCTTTATTTTTGCCGATCAATGCATTTGTATCGGGACATATGTTTTGCACCCCCCCCCTTTGCCCTGGGTGCCCTGGGTTAGCACCCCCCTTTCGAAAATTCCTGCATCCGCCCCTGTCTAACATCCGGCACAATGACGGAAAATCAATAGACAGAAGAAAGATAGGTTTTTCCTCATTTTTAACCGGATTTTTGTGACAAAAATGTCGGTTATTGATTTGGGGATGTACGGCGGGCGGCAATTAAATGTTGTCCGTGCATTAACTCATGAACCGTTCAACCAAAGCTTTTAAAATTTTAATATGTTGTTACTGACAACTAAATGAAGGTCAAGTTTAATAATGGCGATTTTGACTTTTACCGTTCAGGAGTTATGGTTCTTGAAAGATTGAAAAATGGAGTTTCCAGTCGTGTCCGTGCATATACGCGTGAACTGTTCTACCTAAGCTTTCCAAATTTTAATATGTTGTTACTGATGACAAAATGGAGGTCAAGTTCAATAATGGTGATTTTGACTTTTACCGTTCAGGAGTTATGGTTCTTGAAAGATTGAAAAATGGAGTTTCCAGTCGTGTCCGTGCATTTACGCATGGACTGTTCTACCTAAGCTTCCCGAATTTTAATATGTTGTTACTGATGACAAAATGGAGGTCAAGTTCAATAATGGAGATTTTGACTTTTACCGTTCAGGAGTTATGGTTCTTGAAAGATTGAAAAATGGTGTTTCCAGTCGTGTCTGTGCATTTTCTCATGAACCATTCAACCAAAGCTTTTGAAATTTTTATATGTTGGTACTGATGACAAAATGGAGGTCAAATTTTCTTATTTTTTAGGATATCGAAGAATACATATACATACACAACTTTTTTCTATTGTGAGATGCAATATTTTCTACAACTGTTCTATATTAACGGAGAAATAATTAAAAATGCATGTCAAAATGACGAATTGGGTGAACCTGCCTCGAAATTGTTTAATTTCTCGTTAAATTGTTCACATTGTACGGAAAGAAAGGTACGGGAAGATAGATACTGACACGGATATTGCAAAACTTGTCATCATGAACATCTCAATACTTGTATTTCCTAGTATGGAACGAAAGAAATGGGTCATGTCAAAATGGAACTGGCCGGTTTGTCAATGTTAACCACCCGGTTTTGTCATTGATTTCACGATGCATAACCCGGTTTGGTCAAATAAAAAAAAATTATAATCGGATTACATTATAATTGGTAATTTAACTTCAGCGTTGAAAAGGAGTTCTGTGGGTCGTTGAAAACCAAGTTCTTTCACAGGACAACGGCTTATTATTTATATGATCAGTCTCAGATTAAAATAAATAAGCAAATTCCTACTCTTAAAGAACACAAATAATTTTAGTTTTACTTTGCATTCAAATTTTTTTAACAGCACAATAGATAGAAATGAAGGTTATAACGCAAATTGAGGTAAAAGCTCTCAAATATGCGTTTCCTTTACGAACTATGGCAAATAATTATGTTTAAACTTGAAATTAGAGTTTGCGGTCTTAAAAATCGAAACACACAATTGATATGTCATTTTCTCGCACAATAGGATGGGTATCTTTATAAGTATTCTAATCACACGATGTATGTAATGTTTTCTATGATCGTTAAAATTAAATCTTCTTAAGGATACACGTTGATACTAAGACAAATGTATATGTATACATAATCGACATAGAAAATGAATGTTTATAGGAAGAAAAGGATTACAAATACCAGCATTGAACATAAAATTTATTTGTCACTAATTGTAACCATACTCCTATGTATAAATTAGTATAACAGTCTCAGGTCATTGACAAAATTCTATAATAACTATTTTGTGAACCCATGAAAGTAATATTCAAGTATTATTTCCATGGTTTTAACCTTAAAATAAAAGAAAAACTGGTTTGTATACTGTCGCCATTGTGTTATGATGATCGTACACTGACGTTGGTCAATATATTGTGACAATATATACGGACAGACGGATTCAGTTTATTTCAAAGTGGACGTGATTCGAACAGCTGTAACATACCGCCCAGCGTAGCGAGTCGAACAATATTTTCCCTTTTTTTTTTTGCTTTAAAAAATCGTTAAATACATGAATCAATATAGTTTTGGCAATCAAAGGTGGGGTCGGGAGCGTGCAACCCATACGTCTTTTAGATTCGCCACTTATCTTATAAAGTGTATACCGAATTAAAATATTGTAAAAATAAGAAAACAGGGACATCCGCGAAATCAAATTATGTGAGTTTGATTATGTTTATTATAATCATTCTCATCGATATTTTTAAACAAGCGAGACCAAGTGATTCAAATTCATAGTGTTTTGAATTTTTTATACGACCGCAGAAATTGAAAACTTTTTTTGGTCGTATATTGGTATCACATTGGCGTCGGCTTCGTCGTCGTCGCCGTCGTCCGAATACTTTTGGTTTTCGCACTGTAACTTTAGTTTAAGTAGATAAAAATCTCTGAAATTTACACACAAGGTTTATGACCACAAAAGGAAGGTTGGGATTGATTTTGGGAGTTTTGGTCTTAACAGTTTAGGAATTAGGGGCCAAAAACGGCCAAAATAATAATTTTCTTGGTTTTCGCACTTTAACTTTACTTTAAGTAAAACGAAATCTATGAAATTTTGACACAATGTTTATGACCACAATAGAAAGGTTGGGATTGATTTTGTGAGTTTTTGTTCCAACAGTTTAGGAATGAGGGGCCAAAAAGGGCCCAAATAAACATTTTCTTGGTTTTCGTACTATAACTTTAGTCTAAGTTAAAAGAAATCTATGAAATTTTACACAAGGTTTATGACCACAAAAGGAAGGTTGGGATTGATTTTGGGAGTTTTGGTTCCAACAGTTTAGGAATTAGGGGTCAGAAAAGGGCCCAAATAAGCATTATTCTTGGTTTTCGCACAATAACTTTAGTATAAGTAAATAGAAATCAATGAAATTTAAACACAAGGTATATGACCACCAAAAAGAAGGTTGGGATTAATTTTCGGAATTGAGGTCCCAACAGTTAAGAAATTAGGGACCAAAAAGGGGCCCAAATAAGCATTTTTCTTAATTTTCGCACCATAACTTTTATTTAGTTTAAGTAAATAGAAATCTATGAAATTTAAACACAAGGTTGTTGACCATATAAGGAAGATTGGGATTGATTTTGGGAGTTTTGGTCCCAACAGCTTAGGAATAAGGGGCCCAAAGGGTCCAAAATAAAACTTTGTTTGATTTCATCAAAAATTGAATAATTGGGGTTCTTTGATTTGCCGAATCGAACTGTGTATGTAGATTCTTATTTTTTGGTCCGGTTTTCAAATTGGTCTACATTAAGGTCCAAAGGGTCCAAAATTAAACTTAGTTTGATTTTAACAAGAATTGAATCCTTGGGGTTCTTTGATATGCTGAATCTAAAAATGTACTTAGATTTTTTATTATTGGCCCAGTTTTCAAGTTGGTCCAAATCGGAGTCCAACCTAAATCATTGTTTTACACAATATACAATGTATTTTCACTTTTACTACCAACTGATAAATTAAAACAATCTTTATCATTCAGTGATAACAAGCACATTTTTTACATTTTAATATTGTATAATGTATTTAAATGAGTAGTTATTGTTGCAAACTCCGTAAGAAATTTGATTTGAGATCAGTTTAAGAATAAGGGAAAGGAGGATGTGAAAAAAAATGATTTAAGTTGATTCAACTACTATTCTGGACAAAGAAAGATAACTCCAATTGAAAATTTCTTGCTATTGCACAATATTGTGCAATTAGATATTTTTTGCTATTGAGCAATACTGTGCAATTGAAAATACTTGCTATTGCACAATACTGTGCAGTTGAAGATTTCTTGGTATTGCGCAATACTGTGCAATTGAAAATTTCTTGCTATTGCACAATACTGTGCAATTGAAGATTTCTTGCTATTGCTGAATACTGTTCAATTGAAAATTTCTTGCTATTGCACAATAATATAACAATTTTGGATCCTGATTTGGACCAACTTGAAAACTGGGCCCATAATCAAAAATCTAAGTACATGTTTAGATTCAGCATATCAAAGAAGCCCAAGAATTCAATTTTTGTTAAAATCAAACTTAGTTTAATTTTGGACCCTTTGGACTTTAATGTAGACCAACTTGAAAACGGGACCAAAAATTAAGAATCTACATACACAGTTAGATTTGGCATATCAAAGAACCCCAATTATTCAATTTTGATGAAATCATACACAGTTAGATTTGGCATATCAAAGAACCCCAATTATTCAATTTTTGATGAAATCAAACAAAGTTTAATTTTGGACCCCGATTTGGACCAACTTGAAAACTGGGCCAATAATCAAATATTTAAATACATTTTTTGATTCAACATATCAAAGAACCCCAAGGATTCCATTTTTGTTAAAATCAAACTAAGTTTAATTTTGGACCCTTTGGACCTTAATGTTTTCTCGTTTGAATTGTTTTACATTGTCTTATCGGGGCCTTTTATAGCGGACTATGCGGTTTGGAATTTGCTCATTGTTCAAGGCCGTACGGTGACCTATGGTTATTCATGTCTGTGTCATGTTGGTCTTTTGTGGATAGTTGTCTCATTGGCAATCATACCACATCTCCTTTTTTATACAATTTGAAAACCGGACCAAAAGTTAAGAATCTACATACACAATTAGATATCAAAGAACCCCAATTATTCAATTTTTGATGAAATCAAACAAAGTTTAATTTTAGACCCTTTGGGCCCCTTATTCCTAAGCTATTGGGACCAAAACTTCCAAAAATCAATCCCAACCTTCCTTTCATGGTCATAAACCTTGTGTTTAAATTTCATAGATTTCTATTTACTTATACTAAAGTTATGGTGCAAAAAACAGGAAAAATGCTTATTTGGGCCCCTTTTTGGCCCCTAATTCCTAAACTGTTGGGATCTTAACTGCCAAAATCAATCCCAACCTTCTTTTTGTGTTGATAAATCTTGTGTTTAAATTTCAATGATTTCTATTTACTTATACTAAAGTTATTGTGCAAAAACCAGGAAAAATGCTTATTTGGGCCCTTTTTGAGGCCCTTTGTTGGCCCCTTATTCATAAATAGTTGGAACCAAAACACCCAAAATCAATCCCAATCTCCTTTTGGGGTCAAAATCTTTGTGTCAAAATATCATTGATTTCTATGTACTTAAACTTAAGTTATAGTGCGAAAACCTAGAAAATGCTTATTTGGACACTTTTTGGCCCCTAATTCATAAACTGTTGGAACCAAAACTTCCACAATCTATTCCAACCTTCCTTTTATAGCCATAAACCTTGTGTTTAAATTTCATACATTTCTATTTACTTAAACTAAAGTTATAGTGCGAAAACCAAAAGTATTCGGACGACGACGACGACGACGACGCCAACGTGATACCAATATACGACCAAACAATTTTCAATTTTTGCGGTCGTATAAAAACGTGTGATATATATAGACGAAACTGGGTGATTGTGTAGTAAACAACATTGACAAAACCGGTGTATTTTAATTTGACATGACCTATTTCTTTCGTTCCATACTCAGAAATACAAGTATTGAGATCTTCATAATGACAAGTTTTGCAATCTCCGTGTCAGTATCGATCTTCCCGTACCTTTCTTTCCGTACAATGTGAACAATTTAACGAGAAATTAAACAATTTCGAGGCAAGGTTCACTCAATTCGTCATTTTGACGTGCATTTTTACTTATTTCTCTGTTGAGGTGTCACACCACCAATTACTCCCCCAAATTTAGAACGTATGAAAGTAGGCCTACTCGGACAAAAAATAGTTTATTTGATGTCATTGTTTACTTAAACTACCCAACAAATTTGCAGAAATGAAACTTTTGGTGAAAGAGAAACAAATTAAGACCATTTTGAGCCCAAATTTACTTGTCTATGAGTTGACATTAAAAATTGAGGATTAATGCGCTCCATAGTATACTTATTTAAGATTTCATGAAACCAGGGGTTATTTTTAGTGGTAAATCAGTTCTGAAGGTCTCTTCTTTCTTATATGGCTTTAAAGGTATGTTGAAAATTGGCATTAAGAAAGGTGATACCTGTACGATTCAGGACATACCTGGTTTGTAAGAGGTTAAACTTAAGATAAAAAAGTTAGAAAGCTATGAAAATAACGTATAATGGCAGAGAAGATATAAGATATCCACCATTTAACATGACCACGGGCTTTAGGTCAACTAGAAACATAATCAACCGGGGTAAAATATTTATCAGAGGCAATCAAATCTATAATTGGTCGAACAGAGATTACTATATAAACCCGCTAACGTTTAAGGTGCAGTCAAATGAACAAGGAATTATACTTAATTATTAACAGACATGACTATTTTTATGTCTCCACAGTGACCAATCGTGAAAAAATGCACCACAATAATACTAGAGAGGTTTACCTAGCTGAAAACTAGGTTTAATCCATTTTGTACAAAACAAAATGCCTGTACCAAGTCAAGAATATGACTGCACAGTGGTTATCCATTTGTTTGATGTGTTTGAGCTTTTAATTTTGCCATTTTATTAGGGACTTTCTATTTTGAATTTTCCTCGAGACTCATTTTTTTTTTTTTTTTTTTTTACTGATAAGTCTTGTGTAGACGATACGCGCGTCTGGCGAAATACAAAATTTCAATCCTGTAATCTATGAGTATGTTAAGAAGAAGTTTTCTTTTTCTTCTTCCTTCCTTCTCGACAACTTTGTTGCCTATTTGCAAAATTGCAAATGTATCAATAGCACTGAAAATGAAACTTATATCATATTTTCTACATAATTAAATGCATGTAAAATTTGACCGTTGTTTCCCATTCGTTTTGAGTGTTTGAGATTTTCATATTGCCATTTTGGTGACTATGTGGAACGCATCTATCCAATCGAGCTAGAGATAAAGGATACCACAAATACAGTTAAGTCGGCGTCATATCTTGACTTACATCTAGAAATTGACAAAGAGGGTCGGTTGAAAACAAAACTTTACGACAAAAGAGATGATTTCAGTTTTCAAAATTTAAGTAGCAACATTCCAGCAGCACCTGCATACGGGGTATATATCTCCCAATTGATACGATATTCCCGTGCTTGCATTTCCTATCATGACTTTCTTGATAGAGGGTTGCTGCTCACAAGGAAGCTATTAAACCAAGAGTTCCAAATGGTGAAGATGAAATCATCCCTTCATAAATTTTACGGACGCCATCATGAGTTGGTTGACCGTTATGGAATAACCGTTTCACAAATGATATCGGATATGTTCCTAACGTCGTAACTACAATCCCCTTCCCTTTCATGAATGTGACTTACCGAATAAGACTATTTACCGGATTTGTTATCACATAAGCAACACGACGGTTGCCACATGTGGAGCAGGATCTGCTTACCCTTCCGGAGCACCTGAGATCACCCCTAGTTTTTTTTGGGGGGGGGGGTCGTGTTGTTTATTCTTTAGTTTTCTATGTTGTGTCATGTGTGCTGTTGTTTTGGTTGTCTTTTTTCATTTTTAGCCATGGCGTTGTCAGTTTATTTTAGATTTATGAGTTTGACTGTCCCTTTGGTATCTTTCGTCCCTCTTTGATTACGGCCTTCCGTTTGAAATTTTCCTAGGAGTTCGGTAATTCTGTTATTTTACTTTTCATGTGAAAATTTGTCAACACAAAATTATACCTTTTATAATTTTTAAATGTACTTAACTAATTTGGGAGACTTATACTTTAGATTAGACAGTTGACCTCTGACATGCTCACCATGTCGCAATACAGTTTTGTTTTGTTGATCTTTTTACTGGTCAACGGTCGATAATCCAGATCCAGATGTTTTATTATAGAATCAACTTGGTTGTAATGATTCATTCTCGATTTTTTTTAGCTTGAATATCATAATAAAAAATAATTCGGTTAAAATTCAGAGTACAATATGAAAAGATTCTAAATTAGAAATATCTTTGAACACTTGATTTTAATTTACAAGCAATCTAAACGGTATTGATATAATTTATCAACGTAGTCAATTTAGTGAGTTTCGTGTTTTTTCAGTCTTATGTTTTCTTTGTTAAGTTTTGCTTACTTTTGTTTGCCTTGTGGTATTTTCCGTTTTTGCCATGGCGTTATCGGTGTGTGTTCGACTAATGAGTTATAATGTTACTTTCGGAGCTCTTTGAGATGTCCTTTTTTATATATATTTACGAGACAACATGTGTTGATACATAGATACATACATAAATACACACATACTAAGAACTTGGAGAGGACATTATTGAAAATACGAAAAGGAGAAAAGGATGTCTCTGAAATTTGACATTCATGTAACATCTTTCAATTATAATAATTAACTGATGTAAGATATCTATGAAGTTTTAAAAAGTTTTAATTCCCTGATTACAAATTAAAACTCCAATTACAATGAAATGCACTGATGAATTAAGTGACAATAAGGTACCTCTTTACAAAATGACACACTGTTTTATAATATAATCTATAACATTTTCAATATAAGTGTAAAATTCGCCTTTTCAGAATGTTAAGAATTATGGGTAATTTCATTGTTAGTATCCCAAAATGAAAATAACGTCAAGTCATTGGTTGAATTTCTATTGTTTATGACATTATTAACAAATCACGATGTTTTGGTGTACACTTTTGAAAATATTACCCAGGATGCATTATATTCTCAAACGGCGAATTTGACAAGGATACACATCCGTAGATTGTAATTCAAATTTAGGTTTTTTTGTGTTTTGGATAAACAATTATGCATGATAAATTATTACTTTCAGACACATGCAAGTTAAAATATGCACATATGTCGTGCATTTCAACACTTATCTCTATAGAAGATGGTTTACCTAAAACAGTTTCAAGTTTCCAGTGTTGGGTTTACATTTGTATCAAATAAGGTTTTTGAAATGTACATTGGAACGTTTTAAAACCTTATATACACACTGATAGTTTAACAAAACAGAAAATCGTGCTGCACTATCAATTTGAGAAAGAATAGTAATGTCCACACATAAAAACGTATTGTTTTGTATGTTATATAATTAATAAGACGGGTGTCACCTGTCGAGTAGGATCTGAATATCCTTCTTGACCATTGACGATATCCCATAGATATTCGTGATGTTCATTCTTTTTTCGTACGATTTTAATCATTTTTCGTTATCGTCTTTTGTCCTTGTTTTGTTGGTCTCTCTTCGACTTACTCGTTTTGATCCTCATTTTGATATTTTTGCATAATTATTCCCATCAAAACAATATATTTGTTATTCAAGATACCTTTTCAGAGGTATGTATGATTGTGCAGTTAAGTCACTGATGTTAACTTGAAAACTATTAGAAGTGATCGGTTAAGAGAACACAATTTGGCAGCCGTGCATGTATTGTACTGTTGTCTGATTTATTTCCAATTTACGAGAAAGAATGCATCCATGTGTTGCCTGTTTCAGAGCAAACATGATACATCAATTCGAGGACAGGGGGTTGCATTTTGCGTTACAATATACGATTTCATTGTGATATCGTAAATTATTGATTATGTAACCACAAATCAATAAATTGTAATACACTAAGGGTTATTATAGTTGTATTTTTTTTGTTTTTTAATTTTTAATTTATTTTTTTTTTTTTTTTGGGGGGGGGGGGGTGTATGGGTGTCTCTTTGGTATTTACAAGGACGTATATTAGTTACATTAGTTATACGTCCTTGGTATTTATAAGTGTCATTTAAAACTAAGAAACCCCTTAGAAACACAGTCTTTTTTAACTTGAGATCTTTGAGAAATCTTGCAACAGTACAATCCTATACGACACGATGTTGACAATCTTAGACCTTCTTTCAATAAAGCGGTAACGGGAGTGTCTGATTCAATTATATACTTATTTGGAGTGCTTGTTGGCAAAGATCGGGCAATAAAATTGAGACGAATTTAGGGAAGGTGGTATATTAACTCTGTTGCAAAATCAGGAAAACATTTGAAAAATGTTTACGGATCTAAGATAATTTTCAAAAGAGTGTTATAATACATAATGACTTATGCCAGGATATCTATACCTCCCAATGTCTTATTACATTAAAATCTAAACCTGGTCTATGATGGGAAGAACATCACTAATAATGTATTACTACTAATCCTTATCACCTTTCGGAATATTCAATATTCTGTCGTCAAATGGTGAAGTCGGAAGACTAGAATCGTCCTCTTCCTTGTCGAAAGTAACCATTTGTTCACGTAAGGTCTGAAGTTGTTCGTGAATTTCTTGCATTTGTTTCCGGGCATCGCCAAATGCTTCGTCGGACGATTCTAGTGAGTCTTCCGGGTGATAACCACTTGCTGCTACGGGCATATTGTCCTGAAATACATCATCCGGTTCCGGTTCCCACACGACCGGACTTTCTGGCATTGTTTGTACCATATTATAGCTAAATGAGGCATCCACCTTGTCGTCATATTCTATGTACGGTTTACTAAAAATAATTTGACCAAATTCATCGTCATCGTCCTCATCATCTGCTAGCATACTATCATTACTAGCATCATCATCATCATCTTCCCATTTTTCTGACGCATCGAGGTCTGATTCAGTGTAAGCAACTGACCGCCTACTGCCTTCAGAAGATTTATGAAAAGGGGAGTCATAACCTCCCGCTTGTGATTGTTCATATACCTCAGTAGTCGGCGTGAGATCAAAACTCTCTAATTTCTTATCTTGTCTTTGTGGTGAAGAAATTGAAAGCTGTTTTGATTTTTCCAGGAATAGTTTCTGAATAGATTGGTCAAGTTTTGAAGGCGTACGTTTTACTGTTATTTGCCTCTCAGTTCGTGGCTCTTCGGAGTATAAAATTTCTTCTTCTGATATCTCATCAGAATAATCTGAATAATCCTCATCTTTGTAAGATTTAATAACTCCACAAAGAATATTGGATTCTCTTTCAGGTCTAAAATCAGAACAATCACTTTCGCTCTGACTCTGACTCCTATTCAGAATATTTTTAAAATCGATTTCCTCGTCCGATGACGGGATGTCACTATATTCCCGATCATGACTTTCAAGTTTCCGTTTGTGTTTTTGAAAATTGTGTTCGTCTATTTCAAATTCTCGTTCATGTTTTTCAAATTCATAATTTTCTATGTCGAGTTCTCGGTAATGTTGAACATTTTCATCATTTTGTATATCAAACACTCCTTCATTATATTTTAAATGCTGGTTATGTCTCTGGTAATCATCTAAGTCGTCATAGACTGGTTCAGTTAGACTCTCCAAACTTTCAGACGAACAAGATAACTCAGATTCTTCCTTTGAAATATGATCATGGGTAAATGCAGGACATTTTACGTTAAGACCTGTTTCTATAATCATTGATTCGGGTTTATATTTCTGTTCACTTCCGGTTGCAATCCAATCATTACCGTCCATATTTTTAATGACGTCACGTGTTAGAAGATCCTTCTCTTCATCCATTAATTCTACCAGAATTCCACTTTTAACGCCGTAAGTTTTCTTTGTGACCAATATATAATTATCCGGATCGTTGGCATGTTTATTGTTAACAGCAAATAACGTGGAATTTCTTTTATTTGTTTCATTTTGAGTTGGAAGTATGTTTTGCAGAACTTCTATTTGTTGCTGAATCAATTTTTCATTTAACTCGTTTTCATGTTTCATTTGCTCCTCAATGTCTAGCTCACTTTTGCGTTTCGATACTTTTTTACATACATCTCGTTGTGCAACTTCCGTACGATCCTTGACAGACGAATTTGGGTCTTCATCTGTTGATTTCATTCTAAAATTATTATTCATAACATCTAAAACTGAAGCACTGTCTCTACCTTGAGGAGTTTTAACAGTGGCAGCAACTTTTGGTACCGTTAATATTTCGTAATTTTCTTTGCAAATGAGTCTTAAATTTTTATCTTCCTGTTTAAGATTGCTTTTTATTTCGGTCTCTTCAAATGACTTGTAAGTGTCATCGAAATCGGTAGACTTCAGGCATGATTGTTCCAAATATCTAAACACGTCTTCTTCGAAACGTTCATCGGGATCTATTTGTTGTACTTCCGGTATATCTGGAGAGGATGACGGCGAATCTGTGAACTCATGAAATTCAGACCGATTTAACTTTGCATTGTCTTGTTCAGATTCCAAAAGCAATGATAATCTTTTACAAATAGAATCTCCGAAAATTTCATCGTCCTTACTTAGATGTATATCGGAACACGTTTCACTTTCATTTATTGCACATTCATCAACCTCTAAAAGTGTTACACCTGAAGCTGGTGAGGGAGGTGGCACAAATTCGGCACAACTTTCAACTTTTAAGTGTGCATTATCATTTTCCTCTTTTAATTTCTCGTTCTGCGGAACACAATAAGTTTCGCGTTTAGTCTTTTTATCCCTCTCGGGCCTCTCAATATAATCTATAAAGTTACTATGAACACCTTGTTGAGGGTGTAAATTATCAAATTTCACGAAAGGTAATATTATTTTGGTGGTTTTGTCTACCTCAATCTGTTGAGTTTGTTTGCACTTTCTCCTCTCGGCAGGTGACAAGTTACCGCCATCGTAGCGTATTAATTTAGCTTTTTCACCAGTTCTGACAAGATTTTCTGTTGTACTGTCACTCATTTCTAAGCTATTATTAGAAAATCTGCTGTCACATGTATTTTTGTTCTGCTGTAATTGCCTTGATTTAACGATTAAAGACCCATTCGTTATACAACGGTTGTCTTTTTCGCGTTCTTTGCATATTTTTGAAGATTTATCGTCACTTCCGTCTTCTGAACACATTTGTGGCGTTTTATTGTCTGATTGCATTGTAAATGTTCTAGAATCTATAGAGCTTCCGCTACTGTGTCGAGAAAATTTTCTGTTTTCAAATGCCATATTTTTCGGAGGTTCAGGAGTTGTAAGGAAAAATTTTGCTCTTGGTGAAAGATGACACAATGATTCATTTGGAGTTTCTAGGATTTTCTCTGGACTTTCTAGAATTTTCTCACGTTGTAAAAGTCGCCGGACAACACGCGGACTATCTCGTGCTATTACAGGAGAAAATTTCGCATGTATGCCCTTCCGTGGCACAGGGGGCGTGAATGTATCTGAAGCAGTGACGTAGCCAATACTTCCATTGGACTGGTCATCTACATTCGTCCCACATAACCTGGATGTGTTGTGTTCGTCCCTTTCATTTTGCTGTGTTATTGTACCAGCTGATGCTATAGTACTGTCTGATAATTTTCTGCTACTCAGTGTAGAATATGAATAACTGTCACATTGTGACACGTCCTCTTCGACTCTGTCAGGAGAATCTCCTTTTCCTTTCTTTTTACGTTTTTTCTTTTTCTTTTTCTTACTTTTAGGTGACTTTTGCTGACCATCATTTAGTTTTAGCCACACGTCATCCGCAATGTCTTCTTCTTTTTGTTTCTTTTTTGTTCCTAAGTTTCCCATATCGACAAACAGTTATATTTATTCTAAATATATCAAAATCCTAATTCACGTGAAGTAATGAAATATTTTTTCATTGTTAGCTGTTATAGTATTCCCAGTCCATCTTTAATGTGTGTCTATTTTAACACTTTTATTCTAAAAAGTAAAAGAAAAAATTATGAACTGTATGCATACCATTTAAACTTTATTCTCATTACAGTTATAAAATGAGTTGTAGATCTTTGTTAGTATATAGTGATAAATATTTTACCGCTTTTATATATGTTTTTGTTAAACCGGTGATGTTTTGCTGTCTCATTAGCACTATCGAACTGCTGTGTGTGTCTGGCAAAGTCTGTCGAGCGAATCGAGGGAGAATATATATAAACACATGCAATGTGCATATGATAAGGTTTAATATTGTAAAGAATTTTGAAACATGTAATGTCCTTAAAATGTTATAATGCAAAATTTCTTTTATTTACACCTTGTTATCAAATGCCTTCGTTTAATTGTCCTTGGCTTACATGTTATTCAACTCCATTGCATCAAATAAATCTTCATAAAATACAGAAAACCGTAAAATAAGTTTCAAAATATCAGAAGAAAAACAAATACATTTGAAATCAATTTACAACTGTCAAATCTTAATAAGCTATTGATAAACAATATAAACTTGGCTTGATTGGCTACCCAGCTCATTTATCTGAACTGTAATGAATTACAGATTTGCAACAGAACATATAATTCAACAAGACAAAGCAAAGTTTGTATGATTTCCTGTTGTTTTTTTTTTCACAAAAACATTTGTAGGTAAACAGATCAGCTGCCAAGTATAATATAACTGACGCGCGCCAATTTCCAAAAACCACAAAAATCCGGTTAAGACCTGATTAACAAATGGCAGGTAAAGCAGCATACGTGTTCTTTTGAGTATCATTCAATGTTAAAATATTTTCTCTCTTTTTTTTTAGCATATTATGATGTAACTGATTGTGAAGTTTGTTCATTGTACACGCATATGCTATCGCTTTTTATAAAAGAATTGGTGTATATGCACACTGTTACAATGGTACTTATTTGGCTTTATAAATTTTTGATATGAGCGTCACTGATGAGTCTTATGTAGACGAAACGCGCGTCTGGCGTACTAAATTATAATCCTGGTACCTTTGATAACTAATTATATCCCCTATGTATATCATTATACATGCGTAAAAAGTTATATATGTTTGACAACAATTTATGTTCACAAACAACGGTAGTCCGAGATTACTCTGACGTCCAACGGCTGTTTTGCCAGACAAGCTGGGGCCGTGGGACGTCAGAGCTCGTCCCATATCAAAAAGTGGATATTTGCCCACCCAAAATAGATGCGCTGCTTCGTCGCTTCTGGTGACGACTGATGGCCTTGGAATTATATAAATCGGGCATCAATCTGTTCATTTTTCATTTATCTTTTCATTTATGTAAGTTTCACTTACCTGCCAACCTTTATTTTTCCATATTTTAACAGTTTTCACAGAGACCCATCGATTTCTGCATTTTGCCTTTCATTTTCAAAGATTATCACGTGACCACGAGAAAACAGTGATAATTTATGCAAATGACCATAATGTAACACCTCGTTCATTTACGATGCAAGTTATCTAAATGTCCGAGAGTTTCCGATTGTTCTCGTGGTCGGAACTAAATGCTTAATACCGATCTCCTGTAAAGGAGGTGAAAAATCGTGGTTGGCTACTAAATGTTAAACATCGATCTCCTACAAAGGAGATGTAAAAATATAAATATTTGCATATTTGAGTCTCGAGGCCACGAACTCTCTCGTAACTTGACGTCCATTTGAAAGTGAAAGTCAAAATGCAGAAATCGATGGGTCTCTGTGAAAACTGTTAAAATATGGGAAAATAAAGGTTGGCAGGTAGGTGAAACTTACATAAATGAAAAGATAAATGAAAAATGAACAGATTGATGCCCGATTTATATAATTCCAAGGCCATCAGTCGGCACCAGAAGCGACGAAGCAGCGCATCTATTTTGGGTAGGCAAATATCCACTTTTTGATATGGGACGAGTTCTAACGTCCCACGGCCCCAGCTTGTCTGGCAAAACAGCCGTTGGACGTCAGAGTAATCTCGGACTAAAACAACGGAGACTATGGATAAAGGTTATATGACTGAATTTTACATAAAACATATAACAATAAGAAGATGTGGTATGATTGCAAATGAGACAACTCTCCACAAGCGACCAAATGACACAGACATAACCAACTATAGGTCTTCAACAATGAGTAAAACCCATAATGCATAGTGGACTATAAAAGCCCCCGAAAAAAAAGATGTAAAAGAGATAACTTACGTGCAAAATAATGAACGTAAAATAAATATGATATACTGCAATAAACGACAACCTCTGAATATAACAGAATAAATGGGACAGCCCCACATACAGAATGTGGTGGGTTAAAATAGTTTGAAGGCGTGTCAATCCTGGAACAGTACATCATAAGAACAAACTATAAAAATCATTTAAATAGGGTTGTACTCAACGGATTGACACAGAGCAGACTGAAACACATCTAATAAAAACGTGTGCATTTTACTAACACATCCCCACAACTAAAAGATACTAAGACGTACAGATCTTAAAGTACTCGCAATTACTAACAGCTAGTTCATAGACAATAACAATATATACAAAAATAATATTTAGTTTGATTTTAACTTACTGATAAAAACATTTCTACAGGTACAACCAAAATTCGAAACCAAATATTTACATCTTATCTATGGAAGTTAAGGTTTTAAGTAATTTGTGTAACGAATGCCCTGACTTAATAAATTACCAGTAATACATAACGAACAAGATGAGATAAATTAACACCGTAAGATGGTACCAAAGTTGAAAGCAACCTCACCGTCCTAAAATAAACCAAATCAAACAATAGACAGAAAAATTGTGCCTTTTTTGTAAATTTTAGTGACTAAATTCATTGCTCAAAATGATACAAGGTGTGACTGTAGACAGTAATTCATATGCATTAATTTAGTGTGTTTTTGTAAAACGTAATGCTTTGCCAAAATTGTATACAATTTGCTAGAAGTTTAGATTGTATGATAATGATCAATCTGATAAGCCCATCACAAATGTCATTTCATAATCGAATAATTTGGGAATTCATTAAACACATGTTTACACATACATTATAATTGGAATTTAATACGGACAGAACGATGATCATGCCAAAAAGATCATTTTTTTTATATTCAATAATGCTACTCACCTTTACAATTATGTTAAGTTTTTACTGCAAGCAAACCTAAATTACTCAGCATATGTTCACTTGAAGAACCACAGATATAACCACCCCTCCCCAGAGGCGGATTTAGGGGGGTCAGGGGGTCCCGCCCCCCCTTTTTGAGGAAAAATTTGGTTGCTTATATAGGGAATCACTGAAGCGTGACTGGAGCGGGCCCCCTCTTAGGTCAGTCAGTGGGCCCCCACATGAAAATTTCTGGATCCGCCACTGCTCCCCTAAAAGTCTTTACTGTCAATACTGGAATTTTAAAATAACATACCGTATATTGGGTTATTTTCGAGGGTGTAAAATTTCGCGATTTTCATTAAATAAGGTATATGAAATATTTTGGCGGTTATTATTATGGCGGATTCAAAACTTTTATCAATACCTTTGCATGTGCCGTTTAAATTGGCGGAATTAGCACCCTTCGAAAATAACCCGCTATACGGTAGTTTTGAAGAAGCAGATCAAATTGAATGAAAACAGAACGACTATGTTCAAACTTTTGCTAAACATATCGAATTTAAACCTTCGTAGCAGGATAGGTTTAACTAGTGGAGCAGGGATTACTTATCCTTCCAGATCTCCTGTGTTCGATTTGATAATAACCAGTCGAAAGACCGAATAACGCTCGTTGTGCAGTGCTAGAATATCGACTTATTAGATCTAAAAAAAAAAATGGAGGTAAAAATGTTTTTGTCCGTTGATTTTTTCGTTTCATTGTTTCACATTTTGTCACGCCGAAGTCATTGATGAATAGAATCCTAAACGGTACTGGTTTTGCTAATTATACATGGTCATAAGGTGAACTCATGTTGCACAAATCCCCATCATTTGGACTTTATTGGATGAGACTTGTGTTGTCTCATGGCATTCATATCACGTCTCTGTATAAGTTAAAAGGGATGGACAAAACTTTAACAAGATATGAAGATACATGTAGTTGTGATGTACCATGCATTTAGCGTGTAGTCCTGTCAGGTTTATGTACTTTTGTCAGATGCTCATAGGGTAAAATAGTTTGCACTATATCACCCACTTTTCTTTATATATAAGACTTCAATAGTTTATTAAAGGTAATTTCCAAAATTTAAACAGATTTCTTATGATTTGAGACTGAAACTAGCCATTGCTAAATATAAAATAAAAGTCCTAGTCAGCCTTTTCCCGCAATCTTTTAAAAAATATATATCTCGAAAAGTTCCATGACTATCAATTTGCTTGCTTGTTTTGTTCCTTAACTAATGCTCTTCTGATTGATAGTATCAATTACGAATTCCATTATTTTTTTTTAATTTCACTTGATAACATCCTTAACTATATACAACTGTTTGATATCTTAGATTCTGTTTTGGCTCGTAGTTCCTTTTCAAAGTGCACACCCACACGTTTACAATGATCATGTAAACTTGCAAGTTACTTGATAACAAAAAGAAGTTCAATATTGAATTTTGAAATTTTTCACACTTTATAGAAGAATATTTGAAATATTGTAAATAAAAAGAAAGTTGGATTATTTCATTTTGGTAATAACTGATACTGAGACACGACTACATAATGAAACTTTGTTATATTCAAAGTATTTCACAAAATTCCTAAGCAGTTCGTCATACGCACCGACATTAAATCTCTATATCAACGTAACCTGGACGTTTTAATTAAGTTGCCTCAAAAAAAAAATTTCTTAATCTCTGATCATTAGCTATGATAAATTATTATTTATGTCTCATAAAATGTAAAATTTTACACAAATAACAAAAAAGGATAGTCAACTTCCTATTATATATGTCATTGTTAACTTGTTCTCGTCCTGATCCTGCATGAAATATTTGCCACTGGACGTTACGTAACCAATAACCAACTATCAATCTTTCAATAGTGCGCTAGCTGTTGTTGAAACGATGCATCGGACATAAATAGATCATCTTTGTACTTATATTTAGATATATGATGTTTCAATCTATTAGTATAGAACATATACCACATGTTCATGTGTAAACACCGATTCGACGATAAAATCTCGAGGAAATGTGTATTTTTCCTATGCGCGGGGATAAATAATAACAATAATTGGATTACAATTAATGTTCGCTAATAGTTTCTCCTAACATTTCGTTAAACAATCTATATCTTAATTTATTGACGCGTAATTAGGACAAGATTCTAAAAAATATATTTTGTAAGCGGATGGATCATTTTACATTTTAAAATCCGAGAGACTATAACTTTTGATCCCTCCAATTCCATTCACAGAAAAAAAAAATGTTTATTAACAGTTAAAACTAAGGACTAAATGAGGTCCTGTTTTATTGTGCCATTTCTCCAGGGCTGTAACTACATTGAGGCAAATGAGGCAAATGCCTCATGTTAGAAATAAAAAAAAAAAAAAAAATGAAACAAAAGATTGACTTCATATCAAATTGTTTTCACGGAAAGTGTCTTGCAAGAGGCAAGTTCTCTTCACTCTCTGGTGTCGCTCCTGCATGTTTTGCATGATTATGTTTCTATTCTACTTTTAGTTTTCAGAGTTGATGGTCTATTGTTTGTACTTTTGTGTCCCGGGTTTGTCTTTTGTTCATTTATTATCCAACTTTATGAATATAGTCTGAGTGTTGATTTTCACGTGTGGTTTTGCAATGTTGCATGTCCACCGATGTCCAGACATTGCGCGAGAAAATTTTAAGAATATACGATGCTACTCACAGAAAAAAAGTAGTTTCTGCATGGAGAATTGAACTTGATATTAAGGAATCCAAAACTGGCTTTTTTTGGTAGATAAAACTAAATAGCTGAAATGATTTACATGAAAGTAAGCTAGGTCACCAATTTCCCGGTATCAAGACGTGTTCAGACTCTTAAACAGAAAATAAAGGAATATGGAGTAAACGTGCACTGGACCTAATCGCACACAAAGTCAATACATAGAAAAAATACAAATGATCAATGGTCAAAGTATTTCTTCCTGTTCTTCATCTTGATAGTTGCTTGAGGGTCTTCAACAGTAAAAAAAAATTCATTAATACTGTAAAACAAGGTCAAGATGGTCCCTAGTGTCGACTTAAACAGTACTAGTACTTAAAGTATAATACTGCACTGTCACTATATTTAAATCTAGTAAAAAAAATCACCAAAAAAAAGTCGAGGCACAATACAAGACAAGAACAGACAGACATATCGCAGTCCGGTATTATTGATTATGAGTGAGAATTACGATTTTTGCCTTATCCTACATATCGGTCTTTTAAAATGTTTTCCCTAAAACCTAAAAGTCTAAAATTACAATGAATCTATGTGTTTGCTTATAGACAGAATATTGTCAAAAAATAATTGCTAAAAATTAATTGCGTTTTAATGTAAATAAACTCATCATGCCATAGATACCAGGACTAAATTTTGTATAGACGCGCGTTTCGTCTACAAAAAGACTCATCAGTGAAGCTCGAATCCAAAAAAGTACAAAGTTGAAGAGAAAGTCCGGGAAACGTCCAGAATGAACGATTTTGTGTTATTTTTTTCAGAGCTTCTTGGGGCTTTGAGCGGCCCCAAGACCCCTCCCAAAATTTTTTTCGCCTCGCTACGCTCGGCGAAAATAGATTTTGCCTCACTTTTAAAAGAGGCTAGTTATATAAGATCAAATTTGAATAATCAGTTGTCTGTGTCCTGAAGCTTTTAAAAGTCACGAGAACAGCGAAATGTCTTTCTGCAATACTTTCGTTTTACATTTAGACAATATACGTATAGTGTCTTGAAATATGAAATTTATTTGTATGAGGCTTAGAAACGGGAAAATGCGAGGTTCTACCGAGCATTTTCCCGTTTCGTGCCGAATACAAATAAATTTCATATTTCAAGACACTATACGTATATTGTTTTTATACTGAAATCGATAAAATAATAAAAAAATACTAAAAATATGAAACAAATATTATTAAAAAAAAAGTGTTTGGAATTTCCCCCTTGGGGTACAATTTTGGGGTATTTCCCTATGAGCATAGTCTAGGCGGTAAGCATTGACAATTTAAGGAATAAGAAAGGGAAAATAAATTTAATTAATAGCATTTGATAAACATGGTATATAAATTACCAATTTGAAGACATAACAGGTTTAAATTCATAAAAGTTTGACCATTGTTACTACACGTTGTCATGGTTGTGACGTGACGTTGTAAGTAGGCGGGGCTTATAGGTGAGTTGAGGTCATTGACGTATAAAGCTAACGTTTATACGTATAGCTTTATCTGTATAGTAAAATAGCTGATTGCAGTATAAGTATATGATATAAGCACACGGTCATCCAGACAACAATACAACACAACGCACTTAAAACATCGAATTAAAGTAATATCTTCTGCTTTTCCATGAAAGCACGTGTTCACTGAAGAAAGACATTACCAAAAACAATGTTCCCAAATATCACAACAACGTACCAAGACGAAGAAAAAATATCAACATATTTTGTTAACAATAATGCACCACAACGTTCTTATATTCGTCCAAAACTTTTTTAAAAAAATGAGATCATGACAAAAGGAGATAGAAATTGAACTTTTAAAACACACCTTTTCAATATTATCAATATGTTCTACATATACTTTCTCTGTTTACAATGCGAATTTTGAAAAAAGGACTTAACTATTTCAATTTACATGTCTGTGAAATATAGTGGTATAATATAGATAAAGAGAAACAATCTTTTAATATATTATGTTGTTTGATAAAATTATCTGTACAAAAACATGAACTGTCTAGTCATATGACGATAACATGGATAAAGAAGATTGATTAACCGGATATTATACATTATAGGGGCGCACTACGTTTGCGCGCATTTGGGGATTAAAATGTTTTACGTTTGCGCGCAGCTTTTGATTACATTTGCACGCAGCTTTTGATTACATTTGCGCGCATTCATTTTACAGGTAATCTTAGGTAAAAATATAAATAAAAATTAAATTAAATTATAAATGACTATATTTTTCTTGTATTTTCATAACGGATATGACTATTAATCATTAATTTTAGAAATAGTTTGTCATTCAAATTATATATTAGATATAGGAAGATGTGGTGTGAGTGCCAATAAGACAACTCTCCATCCAAATAACAAACCATTATAGGTCAATGTACGGCCTTCAACACGGAACCTTGGGTCACCCGAACAACAAGCTATATAGGGCCCCAAAATTACTAGTGTAAAACCATTCAAACGGGAAAACCAACGGTCTAATATTGTTCATATTGTATTCTAAAACAAGTATAAACTCCGTTTTAGCTAAATGTCGACTCAAGTTACAATAAAAAGGCTATGCCTCAGATTTTCTTAAAATTTTGCAAACACCTTTGCCTGTTGAATTGTGTCTGAAAATCAAAAAAAAAATATGCCGCTTTATCTTTTTTTCCCAATAAATAAGTGTTTTACCTGTATTTTACCTGAGTTTACCTGTAAAAAAAATGCGCGCAAATGTAATCGAAAGCTGCGCGCAAACGTAATGATTTTTTGCGCGCAAATGTAATGGTTATGCGCGCAAACGTAATGCACCGCATTATAGTTTAGGTCTTTGCCGAAACCTTTCAGAATGCTCTTCAACTTCGAACTTTATTTGGCCTTTTTATCTTTTTTATCCGAGCGTCACTGCTTGGTCTTTTGTAGACCAAGATAAATTCAAAAGACTCAACTTTGCCTTATACACACTAGTTTGAACACTATAGAGCTTAAATTGCGTTCTTTACGGGCATTACTCTGTCAAAAGGTTACAAAATACAGCTATGCTAATAATTATCACTACATTTATTAATAATGATATAGAAAAAATATCAGAGATCGACAGTAGCTGTAAGAATTCGACAACACTGTTTTTTTTTTTTATCAATATACCCGTATTGCTTTTGACACAGATAAGCTTTTCATAGAAACATATGATCTCAATGCTTAAATTGAAATATTATATTCATATGAGAAGATAAAAAAAAAATACATCAAGATAATCTTTCAATGATTATTATCATTTTATTATTATTATTATTATTATTATTATTATTATTATTATTATTATTATTATTATTATTATTATTATTATTATTATTATTATTATTATTATTATTATTATCATATAATTGATGCGCCTCTTTGATTGAATGGTATGTGGTTAGCACAGCAACAAAAAAGCAAGTACTAATGTTTATGTTATGATCTGGTCAGCGATAGTTGCAGAAACGCGATATAAATTTGAGATGAAGCCAATGCTATTATACCGTGTGAAGGTCAGTGACAACAAAATAGCAACAACAATTACACACTAGAAATTCCAACATAATAAATATATAGGAATGTGGTATGGTTGCCACTAGAACAACTATCCACAAGATGTCAAATGGAGTGGATGTGACAATAACAGGCCTTCAACAAGGAGAAAAACTCATTCCGTATTTTCAGCAATATGACATGAAAAATGAAGAAAAAAAATCAAACGAAAAACCCAACAGCATAATTTATAACAAAACAGTATACGAAAAACAACAATTTTAATATAACAAACATGTACCACTATCAACCACTTAACTGCTGACTCCTGTCAGCGGACAGGCAGTGCATCAAGAATATGGCGGGATATAACATGTTTGTGAGAGCTCAAACTTCTTCTCACATTGGGAAGTGGGGTACCAAGTGAACACAAGATATAAAGAACAGAAAATATAAATCATTTGCAATTATAAGAACTTCCTTGATACATTTTCAAATGTATACCAGTTTGTTTACAAGAATATTGATTAACTATAAAGATGCTTCTGTGCAATAGATTCTAGTTACATTCTCAGCATGTTCAAAGTAGAATGCGCAAATTAGGAGCCCTCAACACAACTGCTCCTCTTAATCATCACCAACAGGCATGACAGACATAAACAGGGCAAACTATTCACTGCAAACTTACGCAACCATCTTTGTTTCAAAACACTATAGTAATGGCAATAACATTAGAATGCCTTGTTCAAAATTACGCAACCATCTTTGTTTCCAAACACTAACGACAACAACATTAGAATTGCCTTGCCAAAGTCAATTAATGATTTTATTTACTGTTGCTATGGCAACGGTTTTGTAAACAAAACATTATAATAGTTATACAGGATAAAATCTGTACAGACTGTTAAACTAATCCATCAAAGTTAATGCTTTTAATGTCAATTACTTAATGATAAAATAGTAATAATGTAAGAAGTTTCTGGCACCGTCTCGATGTTTTTGTACCAATAGTTATTGGTTAAAAATCTGTAACTACGTCATGAAGTTTTCGAAATACAACACTCTGATAAAAATTGAAGTGTTTTATATGCTATATTGCGATCAAAGTCGTGATAACACACGTGATTTTGAATTTGCAAAATTAAAATTAAGACAAATGATGATTGTCTCCTCAGTCTACTGGTACCACGATGTAAGCCCTGTAGATGATGTCATATTTTAATCTTTTTAAACATTGAGTAGATATTATCTGGAAATATTATACTAGTCTACTAGTATAATAATTCTTTATTTGCAAAACAAACAAAAAACAATTTTGGTTATGGCAAATACATAGACAAAACAAACATAATGAAAACTCGACAAAATTATAATAGATATGATAAAAACAGTTATTGGTCTCCTTTCCTCAGCTCTAATGACTCTTTAATAAAAGAAACAACTGCTTTTACATCATTTGGTGTTTACGGATTTACTATAATCACGAGTTTATCAGTAAAATTAAGTGTATTAAAATTTACATATTTTTGTATATAATATTTCAGGAAGATTTCTCTTTTATTTTTATTAATTTTACAGTTAAAGAAAAAATGGAATTCATCGTCTAAGATATTACATATTTTACATTTTCTTTCATTTCGTGGTATTTTTGTATATCGTCCAGTTTCTATTAAGAGACAATGATCGCTTATTCTAATTTGGTTAACATTTTTCTTGTTTCTTTATTTGGTTGCGATAGGTAGTATTTCATTTGGTCATTTATATTAGATTTAAGAAATTTATAGATATATTTTATTATCTTTTCAAGTTATCTATTTAATCATCAATAAGAGTTTGGTAATAGTTAATATAACCTTTCTTTAATTGGGTTTTAACTTTTTAGTCTGCTTTAAAGTTTGAGTTTCCTCAGTAAGTTTGACGTCAATATTTATATCTTGTGTCACATTTTTTGCAAAAGTATACCAAGAGTATGTTCCCTTAGTATCTAAATTTTTAGTTAATTTAAAGGCTTCATTAATCTAGATAGGGACATCATAGTTTGGGTTTTTATGAACGTTTCTAATGGCAGAAGTCCTAGTTCATTTCTAACAGCTAGGTTTGTTGAGCTTCTTTTTGTCCCCAGTACTTGTTTAATAAAATATAGCTGGGTTTGTTTTTCTAAAACAGTTTTATCAATAAAATGAATAGCATCTGGTGTTATGCTGTTTTTGTTAGCTCGGAGTTAAGCTCTATGAAATTGAATATAAGTGTCCATGTAACATATTTCACTGTCCATGTAACATATTTCACTATTATATGTTAGAATAGGTTTAATCAAAGTTTCAAAAAGGTTGCAAGACACTCTCACAGGAAGTTGTCCAAAGCCTGATGAATAAGAGTTAATAGCAAATAAAACTTTTTTTGCCTTTTTTTGCAAGATCTGAACTACAACTAGTTAGACTGCCATTAGATGTTAACACATCCAAGGTATTTATATTCATATACTTTTTCAAGGTATTTTCCTTTAAATTTCAAAAAGGGTATTTTTTTTTTACTTGGGTGTTACCGTGAACTTTTGATACTATTGAAATCAGGTTTGCTCAGGTAAAGCATCATGGTTCATGTTAATTTATCTTTGATTAAGTAGAGTTTGACATGGGTAAAAAAAGAGCTAGCTAGGTTGAATATATATATATCGAGGGTATTATCAAAAGCATAATTCGAAAACGAACTGACAATATCATGACAATAAAAGTAAAACGACAAAAAGACAAATACAAATACAACATGGAAAACTAAAGACTGAACAGAATGAACCCCACTTATATATCATGTCGTCAGGAAGGTTAGACAGGAAACATATAAAGGTTGTATGCAATATGTACATGTGACTTTTATAGCTTTTTGTAAATGTTTAATAAAATTTACTCATTGCAAGAAAATTAAACACAGTATAGTAACTCGTAATTTATGAATACATTCAGTGGGTACGCATAAAAAAACAAAAAACAAACATGAGTCATAGCACAGAAATGTCAAAATAAGAATTGTTGTTGTCTCTTTGATGCATTCTTCATTTCCATTCTCAATTCTATTGTGAACACATGCCAAAGTACTTGTTCTTAAAGACATTAAAATTAGTAATTGTTCATGCTGAGACAGTTTTGAAATTATGCATACATAAAACTTAACCGGTTAAAACTTAACTTAAAAATAAATGCATTGAATAACTAAACCTCTCACTTATCCATATGCATTTTTATATTGCTTGCAAAAATTTATAAAATATACACATAAACTGATAAATAATATTGCTTTCAAGAATATCATAAATATGTTAAACTATATTGCACATTTACTGCGCACATGTGTTTTCAATATAACATTATTGTCTGTAGATATTGAGATGTGCAGCCTGTTGCATCATGCCTATGATCCTTCGGACTTATCTTTCTCTTCTCTTAATTGGAAATGTAAACAAAACCAGCTTTCAACAGATAAACATGATTTGAATAAATGTTATTAATGATTAAAACATTACTCACCATAAATTTGATGTAATTTACAAAGAAATTCTCCTGACATTCTTTCCTCTTTACCACTCCAAAATCATCTCACCAACGAAACGTCATAATATGATGAGAACTATTTTGGCGTAAAGAGTTCCTGAAAGCAATAATTAGGTTGAATGGGTACACTTCATCACTAAATCATCCATTACAAAATTATTTCTTTCTTTTTTTAAATAGAATTTATAGATTTGAAACCAAATGGATGATTTTTTTTTCTTCTGCTAAAACTAGTAGTTTGTTGAAAGAAAATTAGAGTTATGCAATCTGCATTCAGACTGTTTTTGTTTTATGTGCAGATTTTGGCATACGTTTGATAAATGAAGCTGCAATGTCAGAACATAATGTGTTTTCAACAATTTGTTAACGTTATTAACATTTAAGCATTTATTTTAGATAAATCGAGAAATTAATTCCTCTTTATATACAACAAATACACGTGCGTAATGTTAACCTCGCAGAACATTAGTCTTAAGTTCAAGATATGGAGTGAATTTGGGTTTATTCGATTTTTTGGGTGTGAAATGTGTTTTTGTTTTGCTGAATATTATCTTCTAATAGTATAAACCTTGAAAGACTTGGTAAAACATAAATACACTCATCACGTGTTAATTATAAGAAAGTGTCTTAAGGATACCGGTTGTGCCTCTAATTAAAAATATCCATCTTTTTAAAAGACTATTGGAAATTGATAGTTGATAATTTCGGTACTAATAAAGCCGTGTACTTGTTTTTTTAAATATAATAAATCAAAAATCTGGCGGAAATGATTATAACTAGATTTTTTACACATTTTCATTAAAAGCTCTCAAAAAAAGCCCTCAAAAACTATGAAAAATATTATAACAAAGATATTCGAAATTGGCTTTTTAATATGTTATAAAGTTATGAACGAAAAGTAGGAGTTAGTGGAACTTTTATTGGAATTACATGGATAAAACTATAGTAATTCAAATATCTGACAAAATGTTATAAACAGGAGTAGCAAACATCCTTAATCGAATGAGAAATACACCATTATAACAGTCAATACTAGTATACAATATACGTGTACTGCAGTTCAAATACTTCAGATACTTCGAATTTATGTATACGAGCTTATAAAATAGGAAAAAAAGAGTGGCATGTTGACCTTTTTCCTTTGTAGACGTTAGTGCCATACAATCGGCAATACACATGTTCTGACAAAACAACGTTCTACATGTATATGTCATGATACTAAAATACATGACTGCAAACACATATGAAATTTATATTTACTATAGATATCAGCACAACATCATAACATAAGCGGCATACCAAGCCACGTTTGTCACGGTTTATGAATACTCTGGAATATCCTATGTTTCTTCGAACATGTACGCTGCATTTCAAAAATTGACCATGCAATCGTATGCTTTTAATATCGATTGTTTCTAGAACTGAAATGTTATTTCCCGGTTCTACCTTCGAACCAGGAACTTTCGTTACAGCAAATGTGATATATTGTTTACCTATATATGTTTGTCAATTTTTCAGTGTTTCCCTGTTCTGCTCATGAATTTACACTGAAAAATACAAGCATGTTTAGTGCATGCTTTTTGTATAATTCGTACTATCTTTATCGATTTAATACTATAGTACTAAGGTCTGTAATAATGGTCGAGGAAGTCTGTAATGGCCCGAGGCAACGCTAAGGGTCATTACAGACATCCGAGGCCATTATTACTGACCGAGGACATATAACAGGGCCATTATAAAAACACCCATTTCTCAATACATTTATTAACCAACTGAACAAAAGTGTATGTGTTGCTGCCAACTTGTCTTTTAATGACAGTTTAGTTTTGAAAAAAAATAATTTGTACTTCACCATGATAAAGCTTTAAATATACCAAATATCCAAGATATTAAGTTGAAAGAAGTTATGTGTTGAAAAACAGGATGAACAGTGTTCCCTTTATATGGTTCTTTAATGTTGGTTGAGTGTTACTAAATTAAAAAAAATACAAAAAGGTATTATACTCTTTACAACTCAATTTTCTTAACTTTATTAAAAACGCTAACTGGGTTTAATACAGACAAACTGGGCATTCATATAGGGCCATTACAGAAAAACAGGACCATTACAGAAAAACAGGACCATTACAGAAAAAAACAGGGTCATTACAGAAAAACAGGGCCATTACAGAAAAAACAGGGCCATTACAGAAAATATATAAAATTTTTTTGTCATTTTTGGCAATAGTGTACTTAGTTGGTTAATAAATAATTATAACTCTATGAAGCATGCTTGAAACGTTCATTTTTTCTCTCTCATTAATTTGTTCACTGTTTCCTTGGTTACATGAAAAATATTAAGTATTATTTGTTCTATATTTTACTTGTTAATTGCACATGTTGCATTAATCGTTAGTGTTGTCTTTTATCGCTTATAAATGTCCGTTCATTAAAACCGTTGCGTTTCAAAAAACATTCCAGTACTACACTTTTATTTCGGTTCATTGTTACAGAGAGAAAAAAACTGTCCTAGTCCAAGTATTTTTTTCGAACTTTAATTTGAGATGCATCGATCAAATGGTAAAAATAACCACAACTTAAGCTAGACAATATAGAGAGTTACATTATGAGACAGCTTATAATGATATACTTAGTTACATGTACACAGTACTTTGAAGGTCTGCATGGGGAAGTCCTTAATACTTATATTTATTCTTCAACTTTTTAACTTTTTTTTACCCTTATTCTGTTTCCTTTGTATTTCTACGCCTATTATTCTTCTTACTTTTTTTTAATTTTGGCATATGTTCTTCAATTCAATATATTTCTCTCCCTATATACTACACTTTTTCCCATTATGCTCTATTCAGTCATTCCAACCCACACCCTCTATTATGCAATCTATACGGTTCATGTAATGAAAGCAGCTATAATCAGACATTCTTGATGATGTATAGAATTTTCTTTATCAACCTTGATATTTTAATTTCAGTTGATGAAAGGATAGAATCTTGCTCAAAATAACTGAATTACAAAATGTATTTCATTCTGCAGTATGTTAATGTTCCTGGCTGTAGCTAGGAATTTTTCACTTGTCGTCTATTATAGTTGAATTTATTTGTGTTTTCATGGCTATGTTTTTTTGTTTGTTGTTTTTTTTTTTTTTTTTTACATTTCCTTGATTTTTCTTCTAATGCATCTTGTGATTATAACAGATCAGCTGATGTCTCTAGCAAATCCATTGACAACTGTATGTTTGTCTCGGGAGATTTAGAGCTTGACGAAGAGTATAGAATACAATTTAAAATGGCAATGGGGAATGTGTCAAAGCGACAACAACCCGACCATAGAGCAGACAACAGCCGCAGCCACTAATGGGTCTTCAATGTAGCGAGAAACTCCCTCACCCGGAGGCGTCCTTCAGCTGGCCCCTAAACAAATATGCATACTAGTTCTGTAATAATGGACGTCATACTAAACTCCGAATTATACACAAGAAACTAAAATTAAAAATAATACCAGACCAACAAAGGCCAGAGGTTTCTGACTTGGGACAGGTGCAAAATTGCGGAGGGGTTAAACATGTTTTTTTTTTTCAGATCTCAACCCTCCCCCTATACCTCTAGGCCATGTAGAAAAACAAACGCACAACAAAACGTACAGTAAAACTCAGTTTAAGAGAAGTCCGATGTCAGAATATGAAACAAAAGAAAATAAACAAAATGACAATAATACATAAATAAACTTGTTTATTGTTGAAGGTAGTAGGTTGACCCTTTATAATAGATATATCTATCCATTCCTATATTTCTTTTTTTTTTTTCTTTTTTTCGAACAGCTATATTACGGATTACAAATTTGTCGAGGTTTGTGATTGGATAACAACACAGAGATGTCAGTATATATTCAGGAAACTACAGATGAATATATATATATACGACGTTTTTATCCTCAATTGCTCAGGGGATTTAAACTCTTAAGTCGGGAATGTCACAGTATTTACCCTGTCTGAGACCTGAATAACATATAGAATCCCACATCTATATATAAATAAGAAGATGTGGTACATGTTCGTTATTCTTTTAAGATTGTTAACTCCTCTCGAGCTCGTTCAAATGTATATATAAAGCGAAAAACTGTGTTTATAGATCAATGATACAATGTGCACACACACACTAGAGTAAAACAATAATTTAGATACACAGATTCAGAGACGACCCAATAACATATTGACAGTACCAATTTTCTACAACAGATGCGCATTTCGACAATAAATGTCTCTCAATCCAAAATATTTGAAAATTAAAAGCTTAAAAAATGCCACGCAAGTTCATGTCATTTATATTTACTTTTTTAATACTTCTTTACAGTTGAATTTCCATGTTTTATCATAATATCAGAATTATAAAGGGATTTCTGAGTACTTGAATATCTTTGCTGCATGAAATCTTCTATGACGCACAGCAACATATTATGGTATAGGAGGGCATGGTTTCAAATCAGCAGGTTAAATACTTTGAGCTTATGTTCAGTAACTATGGCTTTTTACAGAATAATATGTTGATTATATTGTGTGAGCTATGCATAGGACAAATGTACCTTAATAATTTGGTCCTTTTCATTGCATGTTTGGTAGTTCGTTTCATTGGTTTGCTGTCTCGTTGAAATTTACATAACTCTTTCCTAATTCATCTTTTATTACTAAAGAAACAGTGTTGAGTGCAGTAAAATTTGTTTTGTTTTCAAAAAAAATATAAAATAAATAATGATCCTTTCAGGATTGTAACATTAAAACCAAACAAGTCTGAACACTTGAGAAAATAAAGCAAACGTTTAACAGATTTGGTTTTTTTGTATTAAGATTGTGTTTTAAAGAATTGAAAAGATTCTATATTTACATATTATTATAACAATCTTATGATTTTCTAAAAATGTTCCAATCAAAACAATTGTATTTCCGCATGCACTGTATAACAAAAAGATGCGTTATATTTGTAATAATAACAAATGCATTCTCTTACGATTACTTACCTTAATACCAGGTTAGCAACCTTTTTATATCCTTGAATGACAATTAAAATAGAAAGTTAATCCCAGCGAAACAAAGCATTCCCAGCTGATGAAATAAAAGAATATTAAATGGGAATGTAACACTACACATATCTAAGCATATTATCATGCACGGGCGATATGTGTTTAGATTACAATTATTTACGTCTACAATAATCAAATTGATGATCTCACGTGTAAACGCGCGTTAGAGGTTCCTGTAGTGTCTTCAATAATCTATCAATTACTCTTTATCTTTTCATGCAAACAAGCAGATGATTGATGAAGTCTTCGAGAACTCTCTAAAAAACGTAAAACCAGAGTTGAGCCGAAATTTAGTTTGCAATATCCTTAGTTTAGTTGTTTTACAACTTTCCCATCTCCTTCGACTGCTGAAACACTAACTTCACCCCAACTATGTCCTTACTTCATTAGGAGTAAAATATTATATAAAGATCTGTGTTGACGAATCTTTGATTGATAATAAAAAAAACTTTTCTTTTGTTACTGGCTTCGGAAAAATTATCGCAATTTGAAACTGCTAACAGTGTTAAATATACTGTCGCTAAGCCATGAGCATGATATGAAAAGGGGTTCCATTTGTTTCTGTTTATTCCTCTTGTTTTGAACTATATGTCACTGTAAGTTCGATTAGACCAAAAATTTGTGTAAAAACAGTAAAAAAAATATCTGAGTTAATTACCTTGTTTGAATGATACGATATATTTATTTCTTTTTTATTATTTTTTTTAAATCAATATCTAGAGATCAATATATCTCAAAAATACATGCACGATCATAGTTTCAAACCAAATGTTGATTTATAAATACTTTTTAGGTGTTTAATGACGCTGGATCCTACCTCATCAATGCACCAGACACCTGTTTTAAATTTCTTTATATATGTGAAAATAAATTTTTTCCCTGAAATATCATAGTACTACTGTATAAAGAAATTCCTACTTCTATCATTAAATTAAAAAAAAATCGATAATACTGTTTAGTTTAAACATATTTATGTATAGAAGATTGGGAAACAAGTTTTGCAACTTATATTAATTCCTTTCCACTTTGCGGGTGCGAGTGCTGCCTTGTAGCGGCATTAGCCTGAGCATTAGCCTGCTCTTTTTCGAAATCTACAAGGGTGTCTTTAACGTGCAAGAGATAATACTGTTTAACGGATTCAAACTAAAAACGTTGTACAAGAAAGGCAACATCAGATTGTGTTTAAATTAAAAAAAAATAAAAAGCAACAATAAATCGATGAACCTTTCCAAATTTGTTTCCGAAAAAAGTTAAACATTTTGTAACAGATAACAAGTTAAAAATTGTATACCATGGTCCGACGCGATTTTCTTCGACTTACTTCGTAGCCGAATGTTTAAATACCAGGATGTATAAGGATCGAATAAAAAGAATGTCCAGTCTATGTAGAGGGCCTCAGGCAGACGGTGCTATGTAACTAGTCAGTTTGTAGCGATCATTGACCCCCTGTCGCTACCAGTTTGAATGAGCAACCACTAATCATGTTTCTATATCTATATCTATTTGTTTATTTTATCATCATGAATCATGAAATGTTAACATTCAATATAATTAGTATCCATAAACAATGACTAAAACAACAAGCAATACACATGCACACACATACACATCTATAAATAAAACATGTATTTAGATTATAACATACACAGCCCAAAAATCTGAAATATGTGGAGATAATGATCTAAAATATTCAAATTTCTTCTTTTTCAAGTGTAGATTTTTAACACAAAGCTTCACGCCAAAATTATTGATATGCTGCACGCGCATATGTACGTGTGTGAGTGATTACAATCACCAATCCTAGAGTACTATCACGTTTCTCTATGACTGATAATTACTGACTCAGAAGGAATCGCAGACGACTAGGACCGGTTTTACACTATATATACTAGAAACATATTATTTCTTATTAATTCTATTAAACAAAGGTAAGCGATAATAATCTTATTAATTACTTATCTATATTGTTCAATCTACCAAGAATTATGTCTATAGAATTGTTTATTCAGGACGAGGCTATACGACTGATTTCTGAAGTACTCTAGACTTATTTTGCGATTATATCGTTTATATTGTCAGTTAGTACTTTGGTACAAGTACTAAGTATTCTACATGTAGTTTATAGTCACGTTTAAAGCCATTTTAGTAGGAGACATAAAACATGAAAGTTTTAATTTTTTAAAATTTTAAAAATAATTGATATGTACAGTACTTAGATCATTTATATATTTTTTTATTGGACTACAATTGTACCATAGATGTACCTGGCTATTACATCTATGATTGTACTGTTCTTGTTTGTTTGGATGTCTGATATATCGATAATATTGACTGAGAAGATTAGTTTTACATATGTCTTCGTGTACTACCCTTTGCCTTCCTCTGATTGAGATACAAAACGTGTACTGGTCAATTACCCAGAATACTTAGCCTTATTTAACCCTTTCACATGTTAATATACGCTCAAGAATATACGTGTTCCAGTCCTGATGATGGTAAATCCGGTAAAACATTCGGACTCACGAAATTATGAAGATGCTATTTTCGTTTTCAAGTATTGATGCTCGTCGTTTAACATGGTTAAGCCATTCTTAACTTTAAGTTACTATATTATCTTATAAATATATCATTGGTATAGACACTATTGTCGAATACCGTGCGGTGACCTGTATATGAACAAATGGAAAGGTGTCCCCGTAAACGTCAATGGGGTTGCAACACGTCGTAAAATGAATTAGATATAATAATCTAGTGTTTACATGTTCGTGCTTTCTTTGGTTGTTGGTTGGAAATCATACCACATCGCCTTATTTTCGTAAGGTAATGAGAATTGAGAAAGGATGGGGTTTTTTTATTGGGGGGGGGGGGGGTTTAAGTAAGCTCTCATTGTTGTTAAGTTGATTAATTTTAACAAAAAATTCCATATTTTTTTAAAGCCCTAAAGATTGTAATCTGTGCTTGTTAGAACGCAGTGTTGCGGTTTCTTTATATTGATACATCGTGTTTTGGCACTTGCCATATGATAGCATGACGAAACTGTCAATGCAATCTGTCTGAAGTCGATTCATGTGTGTTTTACCTGGCACATAGGATCATGATGAATGTCGTGAGAATTCCAGTGCCAATATGAATGTTCAAAGGAGTTGCTTACAATCTAAGTCAACAAAACACTATCTATTCACGACTAAGAAAGATCTTGATTTTATACAATTTTTCTTCATCGAATTGGTATGAAAGAGTATTTGTTATCTTAATGCAATGTTTAGAATCTTTTAATACATTATTTTTTTTATTCCAGATAAACATTCATGGCAAGTATGGGTAAAAGAGGAAAAATTCCGTAAGTATATCAGTTTTAACATTGTTTAAAGTAAACTGCGAATGCTTTCATATAAAATATTCTTCAGACATATTTATAAAAAACAGTAAAACACATTTCTTGTTCAATATAATGAGAAAATACCTAAGAAAATCAAATAACAAACCTAACAATACGCCCAACATTCATCAAAGAACTAAATAGCAATATGTGGTAGAGAACTAATGAATTTTACATGTCTCTGATTATGTAATTAACTTCCCAGATCCAATAGTTGTTGAAAAACTACGAAATGTTTGACATTATTCTTCTTGTTTCTTTGGAACTGATCCAGAGTACAGAAAACGGCGATACATACCATCAAGTTTAAGGGAGTTGAAGGCAATTTGTAAGAATGTATTTGATTTTCCGATGGATATAAAATCTCTCGCTCAAAGTTTGCATATGTTAGCTCCAAACTTATATCTCTATCAAGATCTTTGATATCAAAATAGAAATCATACTCTACAACTTACATGTCAGCAATTAAAACACTTGATCGAATATGATTACCAATCAAACAACACATGTTTTCTATGATGGCATTCATAAGGTACGCGCGTGACCAATAAATAACTCAAAATACTATCTTAATATACATATAACCACAAAAATTTCATTTCACTATTAATCTTGAAGTATAATGTCGTGCAGTTTGTACCGAAGTGTTGCATAGTTGAATGCTTTACTTCTGAATTGATATATTTACGATAAGAACTCGTGCCAATGAAAAACACGCGCCATGAATATTAAAACTATGGTTCATTCGATACTTGTCTGATTCCTGCTGAAAACTTTTAAGTTGGCTTACCACCCTGTTGCCAAAGAAACTGACAGAAGAAAGTGCAATGTCATAAATCAGTGGAAAGATATCTATCAATCTGCAATTACGTCGTTATTGAACATTTTTCTGCAATGATATAGACACACAAAGTAAATAGTATGATATCATATCTACAGCATCGATGCAAGTAAAAATGTGTTTTCAAATATTCGATAGGATAGGGATAGACAATTATGTATATAGCCGTCTTGTTCAGAGCATGTAACACTTTATTAAATTATAGGATGCATACCATTCCTATAATCAAACGCAACTATAGGAACATATCAGTAGCAAATAGTATACTATATATTGTTATCAATATGAACAGCACAAAAAAAAGATAGGTGGATCTAATATAAACATTAGATATGATGAAGGGGCATACAGCAGGTCAATTGAGCTCAGGGGTGGGGTTTTTTACTAGACTGACGCATAGAAAATATATAGCTCCTCCCAGTTTCGCTTCTTTTTACTTCAAAGTTCTTTAGATTGTAATGAATAAGAATATATATTCAATAATGACCGAATAACACATGTTTTCACTCATGCTCCTCAGAGTTAAAGTAAGTGTCTGTTATAATGTTAGACTGACATAAATGTATAATGTAAAACCATGTATTGTGTACAATTTGGAAATTAGTATGGCGTTCATTATCACTGAACTAGTATATATTTGTTTAGGGGCCAGTTGAAGGACGCCTCCGGGTGCGGGAATTTCTCGCTACATTGAAGACCTGTTGGTGACCTTCTGCTGTTGTTTTTTTCTATGGTCGGGTTGTTGTCTCTTTAGCACATTCCCCATTTCCATTCTCAATTTTATTGCTGAAGAATGTAATGTGTACACCTAGATTGTGTGTTGTTTTCTGATTTGAGTGTTGGCACATATCATGCATTTTATTTTATTCATTTGAAATGCTACCATAACTATTGCTTTTACGTTACAATATATTTGTCTATTTCAGTAAAGACGTTCAAGCCATATTCGACAAATATGCACAAAGCAATGTTAAACGATTGCATAGGCCGCAAGCTATAGAAATGCTACAACAAGAGTTTGGAATGACTCAACAAGAGGCTATGGTTATGTTTGAAACTTTTGATAAAGATAAAAATGAAATAATGAGTATTTGGGAATTCCAACAGTTCTACGAAACAGTAGGAGCAAAGTAAGTTTTAACCAATAATTCATGTGTTTGCTTTTAATTTCATAACAATGGTGTTCAAATTGTTAAAAATTCGATTGCATCATGGGAATTTTCAGTTTCATGTTCTTCATGATGAACAGATTGGCTATGTTGTTGTGGTTAAAACAGAAAGTTCCAGTTTTGGGATTTTCTCGCTGCGTTGAAGACCCATTTGGTGGCCATAAACAATTATAGACATCAAATTATTTACATAAAATTTAAAGCAATTGTGTAAATTATTTACGGTATCAATCATTTTGAATTCTGTTGTTTTTTTAAATGATACAACGCCCTCGTCTCTAAACAATAAATAATATACAGACATAGAGAGACACGGTATAAACACAAAAAATGTATGGTTAACTGAAAAACATGAGAAAGGATAACAGAAGGCAATTCAAAGTTACTGAAGACCGATATTTTCCACCACATATCCAACCCTTAAACCTGACCGAATGAGAAATGCTTCGACATTTTGAAGCGCTTGGGATGCATGATATTTGTGAAGTGTTGTTTTCATGTTTTCTTTTTGAATTTTGAAATTAATTTAAAATATGGATTGTTATTTTAGTGCAGCAGATGTAGTAGCTAGATTCCACGAACTTGACAAAGACAACAGTCTAAAATTAGACGGAGACGAAGCCCGAGCCGGATTAGAGTCTATGGTAACCGGAACCGGAAGAAAATTAGATGAAAAAGAAATAGAATTTTTCTTAATGACAGCGTGTGATAATACTGGTGCTATTGATCTTGGCATGTTTTCCAATTTGTTATACAGACTGAAACTTTATAAGGCTGAGCCACCCAAAAAGGGCCAGAAAACGCACATTATAGGAGATGAAACTGATTAAAAAATGTTGTTTTATATATATAGGACTATGAAATTTACATTATTCATTGATATCATTGTAGGTTAGTAAGATTTTATACGAAACATTGTATATTTTATTTATGTATATAGGTCACAGGAAAATCTATAAAATTTCAAAATATAAATGTAAGAATGCAAACGGATTATTTATCAAATGTGATATAAGTTTCAATTTGTATTTCGATTATTAGGGGCATGCGATGTTTACCATGCACGAATACATGATTTAAAACCCGTCTGAAACCTTTTGTCTTAATTTAAGATAATTTAAAATAGCAGGAACAGAGGAGAGAAATCAGAAATATATAATGAACTAAACATGCTAAAAGGTTTACAATGTAGATGGTCAAAATAAGTAAATGTCTTAGTTTTAAAAACTGAATATATAAATAAAAGTATAACAGACAGGATATGTTGTACGAGCAATAAATACGTCTTTTATGAAAACATCTCTTCATTATGCAATTGTAATAGAAATAATGGTAATAATGAAAAAATCATGGCATTGATAGCTTGTTTTCGACTTATGAGGTTGATTATCGCTTTAGTATCGTTTGCAATCTTTAAAAACCTATTGCACATTTCAAACTTCAATATGCAGAAAAGTAAACAACTATAAAATTTCACATTTCGAAAACAAATGTTTGTTTCGTTATTTTCGACATAAGATCGCTTACATTTAATACCGAACAGTTCCTAAGCTATGTCGTCTCCGAAAGAACAAAACCTATTACAATGAGATCAATGCAGATGATTTCATTTTTTATACATGTATCATTTATATTTATCAAATGCATATTCATGTAATTAGTTAGCTTCGACCACAAACATATTGATCGTAAGAGTGCTGTAAAATGAAGGTGATGAGCTTGTGCATTGAATTTTAACAACAAATATTTAAGATTGTATATTTTTATATTATCGGAAGTAAACTATATATATAATTATATATACCTTAGTAATAAATATTTCCATGAAACACAAATCTTCAATTATTAGTAGAACACGACACAATTAGTTAAATTCTAAAGGTATTTTTCTACTTCTTTGCAAATTTTAATTTTGTTTAAATAAAATACTGTGCTTTCAACTTGTTTTATTCGGTATACTAGTATGCAAAAGAATGAAATTTAAAAAAAAAATTAAAGTGGTGGAGAAAACCCGACATAACTCGCTGTTTTATATTCTGATCAGTTTTACTAAAGGTTTTGAATACTAGTACTCATATTTATAAATGCTTTTACCTTGCAATATTTTAATATGCATCCTCATACATGTAACTAATCATGTAGCTTCAAAACTCATCTGGAACACAAATGTAATACTTCAAACCTACTGATATAAAAATTATTTATTCCATAGCCAAATTATTTTGTATTTTACAATAAAACATATTTTTAACTATAATGATGTTTGTTTGAGCTTATTTTTTAGCAGTGGATATTTTTACTTCTATTATATATATAATTTGTTCTATATATTTTGAATGGATTGTGCTATACGGTGGGTGCCTTATGTGGAGCAGGATCTGTTTACCCTTCCTGAACATTGTGTACCTTTCTGAAACCAGCTTGTTATTGTCGTAGTTTCTTACCCACAGCGTCTATACTTCTTTACATAAAATTATGTGACAAACTTTACTTGGAATGAATAGTAAGGTGATTCCTCTCCAGTTGAATAAAGTCTCCTGGTGTTGATATTGTTATGATGTTGGCGTTAGACCAACTGCTAGGAATAACAGCTTGTTCCCATATTTTCTGGCATATTTGGTTTAAAGTATATGCTACTAGCTCTGGTCCATCTTTAAAGATTCTGTATTTAGTTGGTCTACGCCAAGTCTTTTTTTTTTTTTTTTTTTTCAAGCTTTTATTGACTTTCGGTATTTCTTGTTTTGAAGGTGTATCTATCACCAGTTTTTGGTGGGATTCGTGTTGCTTAGTCTTTAGTTTTTTATGTTGTGTTCTATTATTTGTCTGTTTGCATTTTTCTTTTTAGTCATGGCATTGTCAGTTAATTTTCGATCTATGAGTGTGACTGTCCCTCTGGTATCTTTCGCCCCTCTTCTAAGTTCAAGTGTGTTTCAGGATTAATTGATGGGTCGCCTAGAACTTTCCGATTTAGAACCTATTGCAAATTATCCTTCCATCTTAAGTATTGGTCTTGTTCTCAAAATTTCCCAAAGACATTCCTTGTGTAAGCTGTCAAAGGTTTTTTAAAGTCTTAAAAAGTTTTGTATTTAGTTGGTCTATGCCAGGTCCCTTTTTGTTTTATTAAACTTTTAATGACTTTCGGTATTTCTTGTTTTGAAGGTTGAAGTGTTTCTATTGTTAGTCCAGGTGTGCTTTAGGAATAACTGATAGTTCGCCTGGATGTTTTCGGTTGATAACCTCTTGAAAATTATCCTGCCATCTTAAGTATAGGTCTTGTTCTGTTGTTAGTATATTGATGTCTTTGTCTTTAAATGACATATTTACATTAGTTTTTTAACAACTTAGTTGTTTAGTTACTTGGTTAATCTGTCCAATTGTCTGATTTGAAGCTGCTCAGGCTTCCTGCTTCTCTTGCTATGTCATCCATAAAATCCATTTTGCTCTTACGTGTAGCTGTCTTTACCTTCTAGTTGCATTCAGTATATTTGGTCTTAGTTTTTCCGTAATTCTCTCAGAACGTGTTTAACATATTTTGTTGTTCACTTCACTTTTTTTCTTTCCTCTATCAATGCAACTGTCTAAGTTTTAGGTGTTAAATACATTCTGTTTTAAATTTGTACTTGTCTTTTGAAATTTATACCTTTAAATTGGCTACATTGTAGATTTCATGAATATGCAGCCATTCATCATTGACTGATATTGTGTTTGTATAGTCTGTGAGACTGTCTAATAGCTGAAACCTGTTCTTTATTTATTTTTTAAACTCTTGTTGGATATTTGGGTCTTGTAATTTACCAACATAAAATTTCTTTTTCACGTTTACATAGGTAGACAACTTTTTAAGTTTTTGTTGTTTGTAGTTACTTGATGGTGGTCAGTAGTAACATATACACCCTCATAATACGTATATCTTGCAATGATCTTTACCGCTTTCCATTGATGATACTATGGTCTATTTGCTTTTTGTCTCTGCCATTTAAAGAAATTCATGTCAGTTTATGTATATCTCTATGAGGGAAGATAGTATTACCAATGTTATTTCACCTGATCGGGGCGGAGTTTACGTTTTAATTTGCATAAGGACAGTCTATTTGAAGATGTGTGTGATAAGGATGATTGCCGTTATAATTATTACTGATTTCTGATCACCTATCAGTGTCATCAAAGGAATTTACAAAACAATGACTGGACTTCATTAATGAGTTTATCCTAAACACCTATCTATAGATGGACTGGTTTATTGTGAGCGAACCTGTTAAACTCCGCCCAGTCAAGTGAAATAAATCGAGTTATTACCCTCTACTACTAAGTTATTGGCACCATACAAATATACTAAACGTTCTCCATTGTCGTTGATTTTTCACACCCGTATTTTCCCATTACTCTGTCATTCCTGGTGCTACCATTTCCAACTTTGGTCTTCAAATCACCCATAACTATTGTAACACCATTTTATATTTTTTATAAATATCCAAGACCAGATATAATATGCAATAGCAATTTTCATTCAAAAGAAATACATGGAATCGTGCATTTCTTTTCATGATTAGTATATATCAATTTATTGCACCTTGATTTGTTTATTCACTAAATATAAACCTAGCTCTGTCTCAAAAATAAAGTGTATCCTTCTCAATTAAAAGTTCATTCCTGAAGTATTCCAAATGCTGTTTCTATTTAATTTGCTAAATGACAAATATGTAAACTAGAAGCCTGGAGTCGATTTCACAAAAAAACTTACGACTAAGATTGATCGTAAGTATACCGATTTGTTCATGACTTACGACCAATCTTATTTGTAAAACCGACTTCTGATTTTTGTACAAAATAATAAGTGGAAAACATAAATGATATTATATACCTATATGGAGTTATTTTCTTTCCGAACGATAGGTCATTCTTTTTCAGAATCCACCCGGACGATACCATTTTTCAATACAATGTGCTCCTTATTTTATCCTGATTGAAAATCTACTTTAACTGGTTGGTCGGTCTTTCATTTGATCAATCCTGACACCCCTCGGTGTGTTCTACGATAAGAAAAACCTTAAAATATGCATTATCTATAACCTAGAAGATGCCTGCGAAATCGTGGTACAATTGGGAAATTTACCTATTATGTCAGCTGCTTGTTTTGTTTACCCGTCGTTGTCAATATAAGCGACGTTTATACGAATGTCATACAAGTGAAAGGTTTGGCTAGCTTCAAAAGCAGGTTAAATTCACCATTTTCTACATAAGAAAATGCCTGAACCATGTCAGGAATATGATAGTTGTCCATTCGTTTGATGTGTTTGAGCTTTTGATTTTTGCCTTTTGAATAGGAACTTTCCGTTTTTTAGCTCACGTGGCCCGAAGGGCCAAAGTGAGCTTATGCCATCACTTGGCGTCCGTCGTCGTCCGTCGTCTGTCGTCGTCTGTCGTCGTAAACTATTTCAAGAATCTTCTCCTCTGAAACTACTAGGCCAAATACTTCCAAACTTTAACTGAATGTTCCTTAGGGTATCTAGTTTATAAATTGTATCCGAAATTTTGATCTATCAACAAACATGGTCGCCATTGCTAAAAATAGAACATAGGGGTCAAATGCAGTTTTTGGCTTATAACTCAAAAACCGAAGCATTTAGAGCAAATCTGACAGGGGGTAAAATTGATTATCAGGTCAAGATCTATCTGCCCTGAAATTTTCAGATGAATCGGACAACCCGTTGTTGGGTTGCTGCCCCTGAATTGGAAATTTTAAGGAAATTTTGCTGTTTTTGGTTATTATCATGAATATTATTACAGGTAGAGATAAACTGTAAACAGCAAAAATGTTCAGCAAAGTAAGACCTAAAAATAAGTCAACAGGACTGAAATGGTCAGTTGACCCCTTTAGGAGTTATTGCCCTTTATAGTCAATTTTTAACCATTTTTCATAAATCTTAGTTATCTTTTACAAAAATCTTCTCCTCTGAAACTACTGGGCCAAATTGAACTAAACTTGGCCACAACCATCATTGGGGTATCTAGTTTGAAAATTGTGTCCGGTGACCTGGCCAACCAACCAAAATGGCCGCCATGGCTAAAAATAGAACATAGGGGTAAAATGCAGTTTTTGGCTTATAACTCAAAAACCAAAGCATTTTGAGCAAATCTGATATGGGTTAAATTGTTTATCAGGTCAAGATCTATCTGCCCTGAAATTTTCAGATGAATTGGACAACCCATTGTTGGGTTGCTGCCCCTGAATTGGTAATTTTAAGGAAATTTTGCTGTTTTGGTTATTATCTTGAATATTATTATAGATAGAGATAAACTGTAAACAGCAATAATGTTCAGCAAAGTTAGATTTACAAATAAGTCATCATGACCGAAATGGTCAGTTGACCCCTTTAGGAGTTATTGCCCTTTATAGTCAATTTTTAACCATTTTTCGTAAATCTTAGTAATCTTTTACAAAAATCTTCTCCTCCGAAACTACTGGGCCAAATTAATCCAAACTTGGCCACAATCATCTTTTGGGTATCTAGTTTAAAAAATGTGTCGGGTGACCCGGCCATCCAAACAAGATGGCTGTCACGGCTAAAAGTAGAACATAGGGGTAAAATGTCAAAAACCAAAGCATTAAGATCAAATCTGACTGTGGTTGAATTGTTTATCAGGTCAAAATCTATCTGCCCTGAAATATTCAGATGGATCGGACGACACGTTGCTAGGTTGCTGCCCCTGAATTGGTAATTTTAAGGAAATTTTGCAGTTTTTAGCTCACCTTTCCTAAAAGGAAATGTGAGCTTTTCTCATCACTTGGCGTCCGTCGTCGTCGTCTGTCGTCGTTAACAATTTTTCAAACATCTTCTCCTCTGAAACTACTGAATGGATTTGGATGAAACTTAGCATGATTGTTCCTTAGATTATCCTGCACAAAGTTTGTGCTTCGATTTTTGATCCGTCAAAAAACATGGCCGCCGTTACTTAAAATAGAACATAGGGGTCAAATGCAGTTTTTGGCTTATATCTCAAAAACTAAAGCATTTAGAGCAAATCTGACATGGGTAAAAATGTTCATTAGGTCAAGATCTATCAGCCCTGAAATTTTCAGATGAATCAAACAACCCATTGTTGGGTTGCTGCCACTTAATTGGTAATTTTAAGGAAATTTTGTAGTTTTTGGTCATTATCTTGAATATTATTATAGATAAAGATAAACTGTAAACAGCAAAAATGATCAGCAAAGTAAGATCTACAAATAAGTTTTATATGACCAAAATTGTCAATTGACCCCTTAAGGGGTTATTGTCCTTTAATGACAATTTTTCACAATTTGTTCATCATATTTGCTAACTTTAAAAAATCTTCTCCTCTAAAACTACTCAACCAAATTCAACCAAACTTCATTTGAATGATCAGTAGGGTGTATAAAATAAAGTTTGTGTTTTATTTTCTATTTCGTAAAAAAACATGGCCGAAGGCATTGTTTACCAGGTGAGCGATTCAGGCTCTTGAGAGCCTCTTGTTTGAGTATTTTTGTGATCTTAATTTTTATTTTATAAAACGAAGATTTTTTTTTTAATTTCGCGGGCAGTACGTCGACTGAGCATGCGCGATATTTGGAGATTTTTTTTTCTCAAAAAGTGGCGTTTTCTGTAAAAAAAAAAAACAACAAAAAAACATTGTGTTAAAGACAAATTAAGGAAATACAAAACACTACATTATATACGTCATAACACAAATATTTGCAACGTTGTATAGTTTCACAGGAGTTGCGGCACAATGAAATCAGTCTCTTTCTTTAGCAGTAAAGATAGTTACTTATGACAACAATTAACTCACAGGCTCCTGGCTTGGTATGAGCATATAAGGAATGTGGTGGAGTTAAACAGATTAGTGGGTGCCCAAGCTGACCCTAAATGTGAACCAGTCGTAATGAGTGTCTTTATTAAGCTTTCCAAAATGATGATCATTGTCTAAAAAAAGACATCAGTTATACACTTTAATGATTTCCTTAGTTCTACAAAACAATAACAGTTAATGGCATTGTCTGGTCACAAGAAAACCTTCATAGTATGCAATGGACTTCATGATATCCCTGAAGATTACTGGAACCCAGATGCTGTAAGCAGGGACTTTCTATACTTTCTATAGAAAGTCCCTGCTGTATGCAATCTCGCTATTACTTCCCAGAAAGTAAAAGGTGGTCCACTAACATAGCTAATAGATGACAGAAATAAATCTCACATTTCAAAACTAGAGGCTCTCAAGAGCCTGTATCGCTCACCTGACTCTACCTGGGTTTTTGAAATCATATAAAAAAGATAAAATTTGGCTACAAAGTAACAACACTTGGCCAGCACCTCATTAGGAAAGGAACATTTATGCTATGTTTGGTTTCATTCAATTCAGTGGTTCTCTAAAAGATGAAATTTGTATGTATTTCCCATAGGGTCCTATGTTAAACTAAGCCCCCGTCTGGCGGCCATCTCGGATGATGGATCGGCTACAAAGTAACAAGACTTGGTCAGAACCTCATAAGGAACATTCCTGCCATGTTTGGTTTTATTCCATTCAGTGGTTCTCTAAAAGAAGAAATTTGTATGTATTTCCCATAGGGTCCTATGTTAAACTAAGTCCCCAAACTGGCGGCCATCTTGGACATTGGATTTGCGACAAAGTAACAACACTTGGTCAGCATCTCATTAGGAACATTCATGCTGTTTGGTTTCATTCCATTCAGTGGTTCTCTAAAAGAGGACATATGTATGTATTTCCCATAGGGTCCTATGATAAACCAAGTCCCCCCTTGCTGCTATCTTGGATGTTGGATAGGTGACAAAGTAACAACACTTGGTCAACATCTCATAAGAAACATTCATGCTATATTTGACTTCATTCCATTCAGTGGTTCTCTAAAAGAAGACATTTGTATGTATTTCCCGCTGGGTCCTATGTTAAACTAAGTCCCCTGCTGGTGGCCATCTTGGATGATGGATTGGCTACAAAGTAACAACACTTGGTCGGCACCTCTTAAGGAATATTCATGCCATGTTTGTTTTCATTCCATTCAGTGGTTCTCTATATAGAAGAAGTTCAATATGTAAAAAGTTAACGCCGAGGACGGACGACGGACACCAAGTATTGAGAAAAACTCACTTGGCCCTTCGGGCCAGGTGAGCTAAAAAGCATCCTAAATTATAGTATCTAATATCAAACGATAGCCAAACTGCCTAATTGTAAATTGATCTCAAAGATTTGTTTTGGTTTGTGTTGTTAGGTTTCAGTCTAACAGACGTCAGAAACTTGTAATACTGCAGACGTATATCCCACGTTTCTTGTTGTTAATTCCTGAATCTATTTTAACCACAATGTGACATATCTGTTCAATGAAGCAGTGGAGCAGTATTTTGAATTTCCTACTCTATCACTGGTATGGATGCAAGGACACCTGACAGAAAAAGCCAACGCTTTATACTGTTAAATTGAACATCTCTTGTGTACCTAACCTACAGCTAAACCTTAATGTCAAGGAGAACAACGCAACACAATTGATCTGATATATTGCGATGATGTAGGATAAGATGATGCTGATTATAAGAAAATACACTTTCAGACATATTATTAATTCTTATCCAATTCTATGGTTTTTCAGGATATTGTACAACTGATTGTACCATTACGAATCAGAACACACAAAATTTAACTATTCAAAAACCCATACTGCATAAAGTAGACAAAACGTGAAACTCAAAAAGAGAAAACTAACACATAACGGCCTGAATTACACAAATATGAACACAAATTTTTTTTCAGTCTATTCATCATTTTTTGGTCATGGTGATGTCTATTTTTATGGGTCTTTTCATAATTTTTATAAATTGTTACTCTAAATAACCAGTTTATTCTTGCATATTTTTTTTAACATTCTGTCATGTCAAAGGATTTCTTTCATCCTATACAATCACTAGACAATAAGACTTGCATAACCAAAACCTCATTTAGCATCATATGTCTATCATCTAAACAAAGTATCTCAGATATGATAGAATATTTGACTTAATCAGGAAAGGCAAAAATATTTGAAAATGCATAGTATAAAAATATTTCTTTAATGGTATTTATAAATTCATTTAAAGTCAAACCCAAAACATAAAGAAATAACACCAAAATGTATAAAGATAAAATGTATACAGATGTTAAAAGCATACATAATGCATTGTTCTTGTCATTTTAATCAGTATGGATCATATAAAAATGCCGTGTACAATACACGTTAAAAACATTCACATATCTACTAGAATGAAATTCAAAATAGTGTGGCTATGGCCATTGATTGACACATTAAATTCATCCATTGACTGGGACAATTTACGTGAACGTTTGTCTGTAACGACCACTGTTCACGACGTACCTACGATAGACATTTAAACTGTGGGGTCACCAAAGGTTTCTTAACGCCTTTAATTATAAAATAATTCGAAAAATTAATCAGGAATAACCTTTATGTTTGATTTATATAATTAGTATAAATCAAAACATCGTGTTATTTCTGATTAATTTTTCGAATTACTTTATTAAGGTGTTGTGAACCTTTGGTGACCCCATAGTTTAAGTGTCTTTAAAAAGTACATAGTGAGCAGTGGTCGTTACATACAAACGTTCACCTAATTCCATTTAACTAATTACATCTTCAAATATCATAATGAAAGACCAAACATGCAAATTATGCTGCATAAATGCCAAAGTAAGAAAAAACATCAAAATAAAAATATCCTACACAGTAGAAATATAAAGAATATCACATTTAACTATTATGTCATTTTTATCAATACTATCAATTCCCAGGCAACTTATTTCAAGGTCTATTTTTTCAAAACAAAAAGAGGTATTGTGGGTAAAGCTCACAAGATTATAACTCTGCCATCTGCTAAACCATACTTTGATAAGGGAAAATGCTTTTTTGAGGTTAAAAATCTTTTAAATTTTCGAATGATTTGGTTTAGCAGTTCTGGATACAAAAGACTTCACAATGAGAATGTTTGCCAATTCAGAAAGCAAGAGTATTTTTATTTGACCCTAGTATCATATTTAATATTTATATAACCCATGATTTACATTCTTATTACTTTAGGTTATGAATTCTTATACACAATTGTTTCTCATATAATAATAAAAAAAAATTTCTTCATATATTTCTCTTTTACTTATTACATAAGTCAATGCATTCAAACTAAATTGGTACAAAATAAAGGAATGTCTACAATATACAAGATCACAAAAATGCTGGATAAAAAAGAGGATAAATCATTTCATTGATTTTAGTTGATTGCAAATATATCAAAAAGTCAAAAATATCATTTGATACTTAAAAAAAAAATTGTTTGGTCAATTATTAAATATGACTATAAAAAAACTTATCATTTACAATTTTTTGCACATTTTTCGCCGAAATCCTTTCTAGAACATTGTTCAAAATTCTGTACAAATATTTTTTTTTTACAAAATATGATTGTCCTTATATCACATTATGATTTATCTTCTTGGTCTTGTAAAAACTTGTAAGCTGATGAGAAATCCTTTCCAGCATAGCCACTACTTGTCATGATTCTATAAATCTGGTGGGCCAGACTTCCCATGGGTATGGGAGACTTAGTCACAGTAGCTGCATTATTGGCAAGACCCAAATCCTATTAAAAATAAACATAAATAAGTCGAAACATAGAATATACCAACTGTTGCATAAAATAAAATTCTTCATGTATAGAGTACTATTCATTTAAATCCTAAAACACTATAAATTACAAAATAGAATAAAATCATGGATGTGAAGAAAAATATTATCACGCTACACTATTTTTATATACATGTAGAAATACTGTTGATTTAATTTTATTCATGTAGTAACATTTTATTCATGTAGTAACATTTTATTCATGTAGTAACTGTAGTAACATTTTATTCATGTAGTAATAACATATAATTTCCATGAATTTCGTGGGAATAGGTGAACAGCAAATTTAAATGTTCAGCACAAATTTTCCATAAACTTGTATGCAGAAAAGTACAATTTTTGCTCTACTCAACAAAGACACGTTACTTTGCCTGTGTTTTCAAGATGTTAAAGACTAGATTGTCCATTTAGAGAAACTTTTATTATGTAGCAATTTTTTTTCTCTTTTCAATAAGTGTGTAAAATGTGAGAATATTTATTTCTGACCTTGGTCATTAGAGCTGTTCCAAATCCTCCGTAATAATTATTACTTGATGGTACACCATCTAATACTCCTGGACAAGGATTATATACCTCACTTGACCAACACCTACCAGAGCTTGTGTTTAAAATCTTGGCTAATAATTTTGGCTCCAGACCTAATCTGAAATATTGCAAAAAAAATCAAACTGTAAGTGAACTAATATGACAAGAGGATAATTTCTTCAATGCAATACTTTTAGTTAATTGAAGGTAGAAAATTTGATGATCTCCCTTTACCATGGTGTATTTCTTAATACAAATACTCAGGTATTGTTGTATAGAAGGGTTCATTATAATCAGTCTAGACGTTTAGCACGGTTTCCACTGACAATGCAAACAGACAGATCCAGAGCCTGGGGCCTAATTGTCAAATTATAAAAATGTGTATCATAAATAACGAATAAAACATATATTTATATTACAAATTACAGCTTAGAGATACATTTTGTACAATGAAACTATAATTTACAATAATCTGAGTATGGATTAAACAATAAAGATTATAGCTATAAAATAAATATGACTTACTTTTTACCTAGGTTCATTGCTTCAGAAGTTCCTATCATAGATATGCCTAATAACATATTGTTACAGATTTTTGCTGCCTGAAAAAGAAAAAAATATATACTTCAAATCTTCAATTTTTTAACTATAATAAGTAAACTTAAGGTGGTATAGGAGTCTAAATCTAAAATGATAGAATTTGTTCATACTTTGCCAAAGCGTAGTATATATTGTTATATGTTCAAAAATATAATAAAAATTATAGGTCACCGCATATTTTCTAAGCTACAGGCTGTGATAAAATGGCACATTTTGTATGGATTATACAGGAAAAAACATCTTTATGTGATTAGAAGCTAAACTAAATGATAGAATTGTATAATAAAATACAAGGAGATAGCGTTTAGAAAATGCTATGAGAAGATAGGGTCACTGTACGTTTTTCCACGCTAAAACTCAAAATAGCAAATTCCATGTAGATTCCTTCAGGAAATGCACTATTTCAGAGCTACCTCCCCTTAAAATGCCAATTTAAAAACATTAAAAAATCAAGCAAGAATAATCTACACTTTATAAGTTATAATCTTATAAATTTGTTTTTTTGAATGAATATTCACATTAGTTACTTGCATTCCTGCATCAAATTTGTTAACTTGATTGAAAATCTTAACCTTAGATTCTCTGTTTTTCACAATCCAAGATGGCGAATGACACTCATACCACCTTAAATAGTCATGAACACTTAAATGTTTTGAAATTGTCCCATGTAAATGTGTGCTAAAAATAACTTAAAAAGTGATACGTATTTAAATAAAATGATCTTGTGTCTATTATTAAAAAAATCTAGGCAATACAAATATAGATTCGACTTCTGTGGTCTGTCATGAGAAGTCTACATTGATATATTTGTAGGACTCTAAAGTGCAATGGTACTCTGAAGTGCGATGGTCATGCTAAAGTGCGATGGTCTACGCTAAAGTACAATGGTGTATCACGCTAAAGTGCGATTGTTGTTTGTTTAATAAAGTAAGATGGAATATCACGCTAAAATGCGATGGACCAAAAGAGTTATGTTAAAGGGCTTAAAATGGATGTTAATAAATAGTCTTTTTGCAAAAGCTAGTATGCTAAGGTTTTAAAATATATGCGATACACTTTATAGTTACCGGTAGTCTTAAGTGAATTTTTCCAAATCAAGAGGAACGATCACGTTATTATTGTTAAAATGTTAATTTAAGTGTGACAAAAAATCTGTATATCCTGTATATGATTTTTTTTTAAATTTTGGCTCGGTATCAAATATTTTAATAATTGGCGTAACTTGCCGTTCACACAGTCTATCACTAATGTGAACATATCCTCTGAAAGTCATCATTGTAAATTACAAATACGAAATTCGTTCATTGTGCGACATTTATTTGTTTTAAAAAAATCTTAATTTAAATGAGAGGGAAATGCAATGATCTCCGAGCTTTCTCCTTTTTTCACAGCGATTACAAATACAATGTACAAACTGTTTTAGCGGACAATATATGATTTACCGATGAAAAGATGTACATGTACCTTTATTTTACCGACTATACTTTACAATTAAATCGACAATGTTTTAACAGGGACCGCAAAGTAAACTGCAACATAAACAATGATTTTAATGTATCAATTAGCTTTTAATAGAAACAAGATAAAAGATACTTATGCCCTTTAAGTTGTTCATCAAATATTCTACAATTTTCTTTCGGCATGTTCATTTTTGTGTTTGTATAAACGACAGTTCACGTTATAATCCATAGTACGTTTATTATGTCTATAATTTCACGGAGAATCACACTTTAGCGTACGGAGGCATCACACTTTAGCGCATACCATCACACTTTAGCGTGACCATCGTACTTTAGCGTCCCCATCGCACTTTAGAGTCCTACATAACTAGTATATACATCAACCCAACAATGTTAGATCTGTAAATTTGCTTTCGCAAATTTTTTATTCATCCCTCGCCGGGATTCGAACCCATGCTACTGAGATATCGTGACACCAAATCGAATGCACTGTAGCCGTCCCGCTAGACCACACGACCACCTGGGCTTGTATATATATATAGATTTCCTTCATTATAAATAAGTAGAATTTAGATTTTCACCAAGCAAGCTTTTGAAAGTGTACGTTAAACTACTGAAAGGAAAATATTCATATCACTGAGCAAACAGAAGTTGAGTTTGTTTCTCAAATATCAATACTTTGTGTGCAAGTGAAAATATGAAATTACAATTAATTTTGTTACAAATAATGATACTAATAAGGTCACAACATAATAAAAAGCTACCAGGCTAGTACTGAAAACTACAAGTTCATTGCACTGGCCAAGTCTTATCTCAATTTCTCAACAATGGGCAAAGGGAGATAAATCAAATTCCATCATGCTCAAATCCTGAATTGTAATAAAAAAAAAGGCACACTTATAAAATGTTTCGCTTTCAGAACTTCGAATGTCCTTTACTTTCTCTTACCTGTATAATCAGTTCATTATAGTATGACAATGCCAACTTCAACTATTTTTCATTTTTTTTTAAAGTAAAATATTAAACAGAAATCAGTTAAAACACTTATCAAAACCATCTTTGTTTAATTTATTTTATGGAAATGCCATAATCATTTTACGGCTAATAAATCTGTAGGCATTACAAAAAAAGTCTGGACAAGAGAAGTTTTTTAAAAGAAATTTCCAAGTCTTGTTACATATTTTTGACTACGCCATGGGAAATACAATGAATGGGAAAACACAACATAAAAAACTAGTTCTACCTAAATGATATGATCTTATATGCAAATCATAGTTATACACCTATGTATGAAAAATTTGATAAGTATCTGCAAGCATAAGAAAAAAAATTATAATTTCATGATAGAATGAAAGGCACAGCATACAGTATATGCCCTAGCCAATCAAGCACAGGTGCATAAAATCCTACATTGTGCACAAGAATACATTTTTGTAAGAAAATACATGGAAGATGAGTTAAATTAAGAATTTATTTTATACCTGTCCTGTTCCTACAGGTCCACAGTGTACTACATTCCTCCCCATAACAGACAAATATTTTTGTGCCATTTCAAAACTTTTCGGAGCTCCACCCACCATGAAGGTCAAGGCTGCATCCCTAGCTGCATTTACACCTGTAACACATGTTTTAAATAAGCATTTTGAATTTAAATACTAAAATGAGAATGGAAATGTCAAAGAGACAACAACCCAACCAAAGAGCAGATAACAACCAAAGGCCACCAATGGGTCTTCAATACATCAATTAAATCCAGCACCCGGAAGGTTGGTTCAGCTTTGACAATGCATTGGAAAAACTAGATGTGTCGGAACATATTTTGTTTTGACAGGAATATTCTCTACATACTGCGGATTTAATTTCATCTCACCTCCTGTACACTTCAAGGAATATGATTGGTTAAAAGAAAACATGTGAACTTCTGTATATTTACTATTGGGTAGTGCACATGTTTTATTTTAATGTATGGTTAATATTGATGTTGCATCACCCTAAAAAACAAAGCTGAGATAAAAAAAAAATCTGAAACTTTCGCCCGGAAACATATGAAAAAATTGATGTTAAATAGTTGAAAATAAATGCTGAAAACATATAAACAAGTTGATATTTTGGCATTCCTTTTAAACTTGATCACTTTGTTAGCGAAAATGGATAGAAAGGGCTGAACGCGAATCAACATATCCACGAAAATAAGTTGGTTTACAGTAATCAATTTGTTAGTTTTGACCTTTCTATATTTGAAAAGAGTGGTAATCGATTTTTTTCTCATTTGCTTTCTTTTGTTTGTTGAAATATTTCATTCAAATTTTGATTCTATCCAATTTTTTTTAAAGGAAATTTGTAAAAGAGGGTGGTAAATGGTAAAGGGTTTATTTCATACAACATGTTTTGCCATTTTTATTTCACATACAGCCTTGAAAAGGGTTCGTTATTCATCTTGTTTCATGAAATCGGTAAAAATATCAGCGTGCAAGAAATTTTTAATTGTTCATTCAATTCTTTATTTCGTGATCTTTCGTGCAGATACACCCATTAACGCTCCTCGTAAAAGCATGTTGCATGTAACTATCTAACTTTGACATGCAATCTTCCATCATTGATTTATGGTTACCATGGTTACAAACCTCCAGAAACAGGTGCATCAACGTATGATGAATCGTTTTCTGATGCTATAGCTGCCATTTCTTGGGATGCTGCAGGGTCTATGGTACTACTGTCTACTAACAAACTGTTTTCTTGTATAGCACTGTAAAATATCAAAATAATTATTGATAATGTTTTGAAAAAGAATACAACAAGAATTCACCTCTTATTGTGCAATCTCAGTTGCAAACGAGTTCAGATTTTCATTTTGACTTTGAAACTCAATACATAAGTCATGATTATTTTGGTTGTTTATAAAAAAAATTAAATGACTGTTTTACAGTTTTTTGTGACAATAGACAGGTGGCAGCTGAGAAGAGTTAAATTATATAGAGAAAACATTTGGGAAGGTCTGAAACAGTTGTTATGGGGAGGTAATCTCTGAAATAAGGTGACTGTTTAAGCAGAATTAAATGTACTACTGATGTCCAGCTCTTGCATTTGAAACATACCTAAATATACCAGTACCTTGACTGGTGTAGACCTCTTGTACATGTTGTGTGGCTGGTAACATGGTAATTATATGTTTACATTGTGCTGCCACATCAGCTGGTGAGTTTACTGTCTGTACACCTACAATAAATCATTAATCCTTTAGAAAACTTCAAACAGTAAAAGTTTGAGTAAATTTCCTTTATAACTACAATAAAACAAAAGTCAATTAGAAAAAATGCTTCTTTTTGGCCCCTTATTCCTACATGTTCAGGGAAATTAAACCCAAACTGAATCCCAGCCTTCCCTTTGTTATATGGAACCTTGTGGCACAATGTCAGAGAAATCCATACTGTTATACACAAGTTATTGTCTGTAAACTAGAAAAATGCTTGATTTTGGCCCTTAATTCCTAGACGGTTTGCCCCATAACCCTTAAAATAATTCCCAACCTTCTACTTGATGTATTAAACATTGTGGTACAATTTCAGAGCAATTGAAATACTTAAACACAACTTATTGTCCTGAAACTAGATAAATGCTTGTTTTGGGCCCCTAATTCCTAAACCTTTATAACCATAACCCCAAAAATCAATCCCAACCTTCCTTTTGTGGTTATAAACATTATGTTAAAATGTTATTGATTTCTATTTACTTATACTAAAGCTATTATCTGGAAACCATCTGTCTTCAGACGACGCTGGCGACAAAGTGATACCAATATATGACCAGAATTTTTTTAATTTTTGCGGTAATATAGAAATGTCTCAAAAAATGAAATGAGAACATTTTTGACAATTAATTCTTTTTGATATGATTGGAAACTCTGAGATATGAAGTAAAAGTAAGATTTACTTTGAAACTAAACATGTATGTCAAAGATCAGTTCTTGTATTGCTGTTCATCATTTCATCATTATACTGTGAAATATCAATTGATTGGTAAACACCTTTGAAGAATGCAGAATCTACAATATGATTTTTTTAGCATTGTATTGTGAATACCCACTTACAATTTTCACAGCCTTCCATGTTTTCAATTGTTTTCATAGCATTTTTAGACACATCAAAAACAACTAATTTGTGTCCTTTCTTCACCAAATTCCTGGCCATATGATTTCCCATATTACCCAGACCAATAAATCCTAATGTCTCTAGGCTTGACTGAAAATAAACACGATAAAAGGCAATATTAGTCTGACATTCACATCAACCTTTTACAAATTGATACCATTCTTAGGCAATCTAACGAACCTACATGTATGTGTCCATTGTATGTTAAAAGTATTCAGATGTTATTTGCCTCATGTACAATGATGTAGTGTTAAGTTGCTGTTTCATTGGTGTATAAAAGCCCCAACCAGACCCCCATTCTGGCCTATCTACAGACAATGTATTATATAGATGGAGTGATCACTCTAGCCATTTGTCACTATGACAGTGGACTACAACATCTAGTTATTTGATAACCAATACAAAAAGAAGGGGCAAAATATATTTTATTTCAAATGTAACAATGTGATTACAATACATAAGTAAATTTTGTCAATGTCTTCCACATCTTTTAAGTAGTTTTTAAGTAATGTACCAAGCTATTAAGTTTCCTGGATTTTTAAGTTTACCATCTGGATGCTTATGCCCACTGTTCTAGGACAAAGATGACAACAAGTGGCAACTTTCTTATTCCTGTTTACAAATTCAGAAATTAATTGCTTATTGTGATTTTTTATGAATGGACAATCATGTGCATGTGAGTTTTATGTTTGCTATTCCAGAAAAAGATGCATAGAGATTCTGATGTATTATACATGTACATGTATGAATTATGTATCCATGATGAATAAAAGTTTAAAAAATCTTTCCAAATAATGTGTAACAGTAATTTTTGGTGCATTACAATAGAAAGTAAATTTTCTTTAAAAGGAAAACAAAATTTGAATCATTTGGACGATTCACGTTAAATGTTTTAACAGTAAAGGATAATTATTGACACCTCTGAAGAATGACTATTATAAGGATATTACGATAATCAACGACCAAATTTTAACTCATTTGATGCTAATGGTAGCTGAAAATGACATAAAAACGCTTAACAGTAACTTAGAGCATTTCTACCCTCATGTTAGCTGCGAAAACGTAGCTCTATTGTCCTTTAAAATTTTAATGGTCCGCAAATACATGTATCAAAATCATCAAATGGACCTTAAGAGCTTAAGAGCTATGTATTCGCAGCTACCCTCATGTGCGTATCAATTTGTTCCTTCTCAAGTTCTTGATAAAAAAAATATTTCCTCTATCTGTGATGCATTAATGTACATGTACTTAAATCTTTACTGAATTCCACTGTTAAATAGTCGTAACTAATCTCCTTACCATGTGTTTTACTCCATTTACTGAAAATAGAAAAATAAAAGTTTATTCTACAGTAATTCAACTAATTATTAAAATAAAATGTCTTGCATACAAAAATTTACATTCATTCTAACAACATTTTTTTACATATAATTATTCTGTCTGATAATATCACTAACTTGGTAAACTTATAATTCCTTAATAAACAAATTGAACAAAAAATATAATAGATTTGAGCACTTGCATGTTTTAATCGTAATTCAGGCTGCCATCCTAAATGCTCACATAATAAATACATAAATAATATTCTTTTTAGTTGTATTACCTAACGATAAGTTGGAGCATTTCGGTGATTGTTGCCACAATAAGTGGTTAAATCTAGATGCTTTCCTCAATGACGCCATGACATTTGTTTATATTGGAGAGTCAATGCCGAGTTATCTCCCCTTATTTGTATCTGTCAAAATGTAAATCTTTGGTCATGGTCAAAGTAAGAAAACGTCCTTAGGATCACGTAGCTTTAAATTACTGATTTTTAAGGAGTTTTGCCCGATATTAGAAAACCTATGAGTTTTAAGGAACAATATCAACAGAGATTGATTTAGGATTAAGTAATTTTAAAATAGGCACTGGCTACGGTTACATGGAAATGTAACAATAATAAAAATATTATTGTTACATTGGAGACTAAATGCCGGAATGCATGGTTGGGTAAGGACCTGTTTAATTAATGTAACAATAATTATCGAGGCTACGGTTACATTGCGTTATTGTTACATGAAAAAAAGCAATGTACGATGGGACTAGTGGTCACTAGTAATATGTACTAAATAATAAAAGTTGAGGACATTTATTACATTCATTTATAACATATCCCCGAGGAACCAGTAATGACGCACCTAACGTTGTGTTTGTCTCTGCATTTAATCTACCATTTAAAAGAAAAAGAAATACGGAATAGAATGAAAGGTTGATCACTTGTTAATGTATTTCAATCATTAAACAGTTGATTTTTGAAACAGTAAAAGCAATAAAAATCATGTTTGCTAACATTACAAACGGACTGTCAACTTATGATGGGTACCAGTAATGACGCACTATAAACAAACCAGTAAAAACCACTTGCAGTGTACCTGGTGTTCGAAAAATTGCTTCAATCCGGATAAATATAGATTCTTACACTGCAACAAGTGTATTACGATATTTCTCCACTCGAGACAGTTAAATTTTATTATTTAAAGCGCGAGGCTTGCCGAGCCCTTTAAATAATAAAATTTAACTGTCGAGAGTGGAGAAATATCGTAATACACGAGTTATAGTGTCGGAATCTGTTTCTCTAATGCTTTTTATCGTTCTTTTTCAAAGATTTTCAGAAAATTGTGCTCTTTATATGCGACGTCATCAGGCAAGGTCGCCTTTTTTCATGACGTCACAATAGGAAAATCGAGAAGAAAACAAAACATTTTGACGTCATAATCAAATTTCGACTAATCATTTGCCGAGAACAGATTTTTCACTAGTGAGGAGAAATATTTTTCTCACACCGGTTAGGAAATGTGAAAATAGCACAAAAATTAGAGAATTTAAAGTTAACACTATTCAACAAATTTAATTTTAATAACAAATGTTGACATTTACAGTCACTTTTATGACCATGTTGATAGCAACACAATTTTTTTCATTAATTTAATTGTAACCTATATTTTATTTCAAATTTTATATAAAATTGTTCAAAATTTATCAAAGTGACATATATATTCCATATACTTGAAAAAAAGAAGTAATTGCATTCATAAAACAACATTGACATTAAAACATTTATCAATGTTTACTTCGTACAATGAATGAAAAAAATCGATAAACAATAGAAAATTATATAAGCGACGATCATTTGTTCTACAGTGATTCCCGCTTAAATGTAAAACTATGTCACATGACAGTCATATGATTTGAAAAACACAAACTGGGGCAGCATGTGCTTACATACTTTTGCCGGCCAAAGTGGATTTAGGACTGATAATCATTCTGGGAAGGGTCGACTGTTTTTTACCTCAATAAAATGGCGGAAATTGCATTATCTTTACTAATTCAAGCAATAATAACATTTCTGGACAGAGTTTGAGGCATCTATGTTGTAGTCATATGACCTTCACCATCATGTTATGAATAGTAATTATCGATGACGTCACAGCTTTTGTTTAGAAATATAAAACCCAAAACTAAATTGGTGCGTCATTTCTGGTCCGCGTCAAAACAGGTACCAAGACGATACAACTTATTTACTGTAATTTTTTATTTACAATGACAATTTCTACAAATCCAGTAAGTTGTTTTTAAAGTCCGACACATTTTTGATGAACGAAATTACGTCCTCCTCGGATACGTGTACATACAGAATTTCTTAGTATTTAAGTTACAGTTAGCAAACTTTGCTTTTGATTACTAGTATCAATTTGCGTCAAGTAACTTAGTTATAAAGCTGTATGAAATGTATGTCTTGATATTGTTTCAGTTGCGTTTAAAACGCATCCCAAGTTTTATTTTTTTCACCATAAACAAAATTGGTCCAAAGTATAATGACAGTAATAAGAAAAGGTGTGCAGTTAAATACTTTAAAAAAGTGAAACCATTGAACTATATTTTTCGCCTTTGACAGTCACACTCCTAATCTTGAGTAGTATCTTTAAGAACATCAAAACCATTAATACGTAGTAAAACTATTCAAGTTGTACACCATTTGTTGAATAATAATATTTTATTATTTATCAGTATTAAATTACAAGTATTGTTTAGTACATATGAAAGAATGAAGCAATACAACTATAGAAGATTTAAGTTTAATCAATCTAGCGTACATTGCTGTTTTTCATGTAACAATAACGTAATGTAACCGTAGCCTCAGTAATTATTGTTACATTTGTAATTAATCGGTTCCTCACCCAACTTTGCATTCAGGCAATTAGTCTCCAATGTAACAATAATATTTTTATTATTGTTACATTTCCATGTAACCGTAGCCAGTGCCTTTAAAATAAGTAAGGTAGTAAAAAAGCACTTGTCACATGACACTCTGGCTTTTATATTCGGTTGCAAACCTTTTCATTTGGCCTGGTAAATAATATTCAAAACCTTTTAAAAAAAATTATTAATAACTTTAAAATTGTGACCCATTTTTAATGTACATAGAAGTTATTTTTATTATCTTTACAGGGATTTAAGATCATTTAACTGAACGTATAAGGGGACGACCATCATTTGTTACTATGGGGGGGGGGGGGGAGGATTTTGAAATAAATAACTCAGCCTTGATAATCACAAAAATAAATGGTTTGTTCTGTGGAAGTTTGAAAATAAATTACCTGACTTGCAATGTATAGAAAATAAATAACTCAGTAGCTATAATCAAAAGTATGAGATGGCACCAGATTCTTCATAAATTCATCTTTTTTCCCAAAAAAAATCGGGAAACAGTTCCCCATTTTTTTAATAATAAAAGTATAAATATTATTTAAATATACTTGAAATGTCTGAAAATTGGTTTCATTTAACTTGAGGTATATTGTCTCCGGAAACCTTACCTCACTTTAAATTGAACAGGGCCGTAAATACATTGAGGCAAATGCCTCATGTAGGAAATTTCAAAACCAAACGCAAAGTCTCCATATATCATATTGTGTTCACGACGAGTGCCTTGCAAGAAGCAAGTTCTGTTTTCCCTCAGATGTAGCGCTGATTTTTCGGGATCAATGTTTCTTATTTATTTGTTTTTTGTTCATTGATTGCCCTTCTGCGTTCTGTTAGTGTTGCATTCCTTTTGTAATCTAGTAATTTTGTCATGAACTTGATCATGAGTTTAAAAAAAACAGCAGCCAGTCAGACTTAACTATGTGAAGATTTTTGCTTTATCATGAACATTGGTCTTTTGATGTTGTCCCTAGAAACTCAAGTCTTATACTGAATTTATACATTTTGCTTTGAGACCAAAATATTGTCAAAAAATTATAAAAACAAAAATTGCATTTTCAGAGTAAGAAAGTGTCTTCGGAACACCCAGAAAGCATGATTTTGCATCATTTGTTCTATAGCTTTTTGGGCCTTCAGTGGCTCAAAAACCCTTCAAAAAAAATTTTGCCTCGCTCCGCTTGGCGACATATGTTGGCCAATACTTTTAATTAAAGAGGCTAGTTACGACCAAATTTTAATATACATTATGTATGCGATACACGTATATGCAGTTCGGAATATAAAAGATTCATTTTTGCAGAGAATGATGAGCGAGTAATTCTGATTAAATTGTACATAATGGCAATACAAGGCAGCACTCGCACCCGCAAAGTGGAAAGGGATTAAACTTGTTTCCCAATCCACTATAAATAAATATGTTTAAATTAGATGACTTTATAATTTTTATAAGGATTAACCAACCTTAATTCAGTAAGGTTGGTGTACTCCAACTATTGGAGGAAGATATAGAGGAAAGAAGAAGAAGAAAATTATGGCAAGCCGTTTTGCTATTTATTCTTACTTCTAGATATCTCATAAACTTTATAAGATATCCTATATAGTTTATAAGATATCTTATATAGTTTATAAGATATCTCATATAGTTTATAAGATATCTTATCTTATATAGTTTATAAGATATCTCATATAGTTAATATCTCATATAATTTATCAGATATCTTATATAATTGTCTTTATATAAGATAACTCATAAACTATATGAGATATCTTATAAACTATAAAAGATATCTTATAAGTTATATAAGATATCTTATATAAAAAATGTTTATAAGATATCTCATATACTTTATAAGATATCGTATAAACTTTAAAAGATATCTTATAAATTTTAGGAGATATCTTATATAACATTAGAGATATCTTATATAATATATAAGATATCTCATAAAAATGAAATTATATAAGATATCTTATATATTATAGGAGATGTCTTATTTAGTTTATAAGATATCTCATAAAGTTTATATTATATCTCCTAAAGTTTATAAGATATCTTATCAAGTTTATAAGATTATACAGTTTATCAGATATCTTATATAGTTGTCTTTATAAGATATCTCATAAACTATATAAGATATTATAAACTATATGAGATATCTTATAAACTATATAAGATATCTTATAAATTATATAAGATATCTTATATAAAAATTGTTTATAAGATATCTCATATACTTTATAAGATATCTTATATAAAAATTGTTTATAAGATATCTCATATACTTTATAAGATATCTTATAAAGTAAATAAGATATCATATAAACTTTATGAGATATCTTATATAACATTAAAGATATCTTATATAACATTAAAGATATCTCATATAACATTAAAGATATCTTATATAATATATGAGATATCTTATAAAAATGAAATTATATAGATATCTTATATATAAAAGGAGATATCTTGTATAGTATATCTTATATATTATAGGAGATATCTTGAAATTCAAATAAATAGTACAACGGCTTGCCATAGAAAATGCTAGAATTACTTTTCGTGCTTTATACAATAGCTATAATATTGCATGAATGTTAGTTTTTATTTCAAGTTAAGGAACACTAAAAGTGACTGGTGGCCGCATGATATAAATATGGTCGCCCCGAGTGGTTTCATCCCGACCGACCGTGAGTCATAATAAGACTGGTGCTAACCATGGTGGGGCGTCCGTTTGGTTGTGCGGGATGTCTATTTAGTACTGTGATGGCTTTTGTATTCGTTTTGATTATTACAACATTTTGATTTCTTTGAATCGCACCATAGAATATTCTTTGTAATTTTTCTTTTTTAAATATTTTGAAAATGTCATCTCCGTTTCTACAGGAAACGCCACGAATCAAACTCGTACCTTTGCCAAAGTGGGACATTTTTTGGGCAATGTTGGATGTATAAATACACAGCCACGGTCCGGTCGGATACATCCGTTGTCTCGATCAGTCTTGTTGAGAGAGTGCATGCCAGGCCCTCTACACGTTTAAGAAACATTGTAACATATCTGAAGATTTCGTATGGACCCGTTGCAAGCACAAATATCATCATGACGGTCCAAAAAAAACGTATTGTTCTCGTCCCGTATATGAAGGAAATATTTGCCGCTGGACATAAAATGTTAAACAATAATCAATTTCAAATAAATCACTGCCCAAAGTCAACAGTTAAAAGCATAAATAAATACATTTGTACATCAGTTTTGACCATTCAAGAACATTGGGATTTTAAAAAATAGTTTGTGCGATGAGTAAATTAGACCAGATGCGAATGTGTGCGTTCAAATAATGGACTTGAAGTCATAAAACTTTGCTCAGTGCTTGGAGCACAAAAATCATGCTCGAAACATGAAATCAAACATTTTGATTGGTTAATTTTGGAGTCCGAGTACAAAAATCTGACTCGAAAGTTTTATGACTTCAAAGTTACACCTTACCGGCGTTAACGTTGTCACGTGCAACAATGGGTCCTGCAGACACGACCCAACAGGTAATCACTGATGCACGTGCATTGTCCACGACATGCTATATGCTTAGATTTGGTTGAAAATTTCCCTCGAAAACATTCAATAATTTGTTTTGGCCTATTGAAGATCAGGTGTACTTTTTTGCTATACAGGTACATTGAGCTGTTACCAAAAACAATGTATAAAAGTTTTGAAACCGAGTCAGTGATTTGTGACCACCCCTCCCACTCCTTGATTTTTTTTTAAACTCATCCATAGTTAACCCAAAGATGTCTTTTTTACTATTCATGTGTCTTTTAAACCATTTGCATTATTGTATTTTAACAGCTTAATTTTTAATCGTTGATTTGCAATTATCTGTGCATTTAATATAGTCAGGATTTTATTGAACCGAATTAGCAAGGCTAAAATAATTTGTTCCAGACCGTATGAGTATTTGGACCGTACGCGTACGGTCTGGACCGTATGCATACTTTTTCAAAATACTCATACGATTGGACCGTACACATACGGTCTGACATATTAAGAAGTTGGTCAAGTTTATTAGATACAAATGCATATTACATATCAACATAACTTAACTCTAAAATTAATATAAAATAGATCAATTTTGATTAAAATAAAAACTTTACATTTTAACTTTTTATAAAATTCACGCTAATTGTAATTTAAAATCTGTTATCTCTACTTGTATTTAGCATGTCGATCTGTAATACGTTAATTGAATTTTGATCACTGAAATTGAAGATATCAAAGTAAACATAATGTGGAAGGACAATTGTTTGAGAATATTTAGCAACTTTACAGAAAAATGCAAATGCAAAGGAACATGCATGAACTGCAAACATGATAATGTAAAAAATATTACGTAACGTGTGTCACCTTGGGCGAGAGTACCAAAATTTGATTCAGATATACAATTAAACAAATATTTAATTTCAATTGTTCGTTTGTTCATTTTATCCATCTAATTGTAATAATAACAATTTGTAAAACTTAAAATAAAGACTGTTATAAATGTTTGTTTAGATTTAACCCATATGATTCAATAACATGTATAATCAGCTCGTACTGGACCATACGTGTATACTCATACGGTCCGACCATACGAGTATACTTATACGGTCCGGACCGTACGCGTACGGTCCAAATACTCATATGGTCTGGAACATACAAAAGAGTTTCGGTTAATTTTTTATTAAGAATATTTAAATTTTGTACTTACATGTACATCTGTATCCATAATTCATTCTGTTTTTGGAATTTTATTGAAACTTGGCCGATATAATTCACAAATCAATTCAAATACTTTTTTGAATAATCATTCAATCGCCGTCTGAAGTATATATACTAGGATATGAACGTACATTACTTAAATAACTATTCAATATGACATAACATGTAGAATTCCAATAAAGCAAAAGTACTCTCTCTTTGTAAACAGATCAACAACGTACGTATGTACCAATCCTTATTTATTTATGAATGATGCTAACTGTTGTTGTCGGAATCTGAGAGAAAGTATATAAGTAATATTAACTACCTATTAACACCATGGTTCGTTTATTGACTTGCGTTTGATTATTATTTTTCACGTTCCATTCTATTTATTTTAGAAATGGAAAATACTGTTTATATTTAAAATATCTTGTACTCTTAAGCCTTAAGCAAGAAGTGACATACTGACACAGATAAACAAAATCATTGGACATGCTTTCATAACTGATGTCCGAAACGATTGCTTAATAGTCGCAATAATGTTTACTTAATGGCTTACATATTATGTATCGTCATCCTCTTGATTAGTCGCTGATTTGTAAACAAATTCATCTATATTCATAGGTCACGCTGTTCTTTTCTATTTATATTTAGGTCGATCACCTTACTGACACAGAGTTCAACTAGGTGAAAAAAGATCAATACTTGGCATGATATCTGACATAACTGTAACATCAATACAAGAAATGGTATGATGCATACCAATGAGACAATTTTCCACAGAAGATACAACTATGCGGGGTCCCATGGCTCACAGCACTTAGAAACAGTAACTGACACATGGAGGTGTTCAGGGATTGGAACCCCTTTTTTGTTTGACAACTAATGCTTTTGTATGGGGGCATATTTCTTTACCCCCTTTTTATATGGGTTGCATGTTTTGGAACCCCTTTAAAAATGGCCGAATCTGCGCCTGAGAAAACACATATAGTAAAGGCAGATATAACAGTTACTGTAACAGATAACAAAATTTGAAACAATTCAAAAGGGAAACTAAGGATCTGATTCAAGGATATAGCATTGAACAACAACATTTGTTACAGACGCAAACAGACACAATCCGTTAGACCACAGATTAAAATTGTGACGGGGTAATAATGTTCGGAAGTTTTCAACCCTCTCCCAGTTATCTTGAGACAATGATGTAACAACACAACCTAAGCCAAGATTTACCCATAAGACCGGTACTATCCACAAACACAAAGTATCAAACAGGACACAAAAAAACGATCTAAAATTACTCACAGTACCTAAAGCTAGCTCAAAACAACAAAGCATATACCCATTGCTAGAAGATTATACGAACACTTCATAAAGCTGGTGCGCTTAAACCGTTTTTCTTTATTAACCTTCATCTGGTACGCTGCAACTCTAACATTGAAAGTCATGGATGTAGAAGTAATTGATTTATATAAATGCGACAATGTATGACTAAAATGGATCCAAAAAGAATAGCCAAATATATGTCAAGTCAACCTTGCCTGAGGGAGTTGAAACATTAGTTTCTTAATAATTTTTGTACATTTCTAATAGTGTATCAAAAATCATTTCACAATCGACGCAGGTACAGTACTAGTAGTCTAATGGCAACATTGGGACTAGCAATTCAAAAGCAGTCGATTGTATACGTACCAAGTCTGGAAAATGGCAGTTGTTATCTTACAGTTCGTTTCTGAGTGTGTTGCATTGTCGTTTTTCTTTTGTTTTTTTTTTGTTTTGTTACGATTCATGCAGTTTCTGGTGTATCGTTGTTTCCCTCTTATTATTGATGTATTTACCACAGTTTTAGTTTGTAACCCGGATTTGTTTTTCCTCAATCGATTTCCGACTTTCGAACAGCGTTATACTACTGTTGCCTTTATTCGATACAGCGTTGAAATTGGCAGTGTAAATTTGGTGCGTCGAAGTGGTTTTTCTAAAAAAAACCTTTATTAGGAAAGTTTCATCCCTCCCTAATAAACGATCAACATCATTAACAAGAAAGTTACATATGTATAAGTTCTTGACAACATAGTGGGCTAAAAACATTTATGATCACTCTAATCAAATGAAATGATCATCAATACTAAGTTACAAACCAGAAATTCAATTTAATAAATGTAAGCCTATAAAGAAACACCTTATTTGGAAAGATGCCCCTGCGCCACGAAGAAGTGAAACAAAAGTTTACAATTGTGCAACACATGACGGAACTTTTCAACAAAAGACCTGAATTGCTTGTCGGAGGATTCATTTCATAACCAATACCCCCAATTAAAGTCACGGACAATTGAAAACAACACTTACAACTGCGTGTGCTCTCTATGACAATGTTTTGGGTGTCAAAAAAAGAGAACCTATATTTTAATTTCGGAGTTTCATACATAACGTGTTCATATATTAGTTGGCAATTATAGAATCCTTTACCTTAAATAGAAAAATGTTCAAGTCTTTAATTCATGGCAATCAGATTACTTTCATATGGAAATACTACTGGAATACTGAATGTAATAACAGAATATTACTTATCTGAAGAAATTCCCCCCCAAAAAATAAAAAAATATAGTACTTACACATAGAATAATATCCTGGATACATGTTTGTATGTTAAGGGGAGTCACAAATTTATGATAAACTCTAATGATTTCAAAGCAGTCATTCACTCACTGCTTATCAATACACATGAACAAAGTACTGAATCACCAACAGTCGTCATCTGATTTGTAATGAGAAGATATAACATCAAGTATGTTTTATATCATCTTAAAAAGATTTTTACTAACTAAACATCGTGTGGAGATTACGAATATTAGTAGATTATTTTTGGTTTTACCCTCCTTCAATACTTTGTGATATGGACAAGTAAAAATTATCTCTATCTTACACAACGACATGGTATCTTAAGTAAAGTATGATAATAAGTTCAATCAACTCTTAAACTACTGCGTGCAACTGCACTATAATGACGATGTAGAAATGACAAATAATAATTCAAAAGTGTAGGTCGATAAAACAATCGCGCTTTTGTAGTAGCAACAAGTACAGTCTTACTTCTCAGTGGGGCATTGGACTGTTATCTTTTTAGAGGACTTTTTTTTTAATTGTAAACACATTTTTTGTTCTTGCTGGATATATAATATATTGTGTAAGGAAAAAGATTTTCCAGAAGGAAAAATGATAATTTTGCATGGACAATTACTTAAATTCCTTAACATATATATACGGAATGACTAGTCTTGTCCATTATTTTAGGCTACCTTAGACACTACTTCTTAACGTTTAAAATGAGAGGCAGGTGATACAAATGGGATATACAGACTCATAAGTCGAAAACCAAATTACACGTCCATGACAAAAAAAAGAAAGGACCATACGAAAAGCAAAAATCAACAAAACACAACGTAGAAAACTAAAACTATGGACCACAAACCCCACCAGACATTCCTGGTGATCTGGGGTTTTGCAGAAGCATTAGCAGACCCTTCTCTACATGTGGCACCCGTCTTGTTGCTGATGTAAGTCACATTTTGTTATAAGACTTATTCAGTAGGTCACATTCCAGAAAAAGAGGACGTAATAATGTGGTTATACTAATTGGATCATATTAGTCGTCATCTGTGAAACATATATTCCACAACGGTCAACCCATGATGGCGTTCAATCATTTCGAGGGGATGACTTCAGTTTCACCACTTGAATTATTACTTCATTTTATGCAGCAACCTTATATTAAGTAAATCATGTTAAAAATGGGATGTCGTATCAACTAGGATATAATAAGCCTGGTACTTTTGATACCTTTTAACACCACTGGGTCGATTCCACTGCTGGTGGACGTTAAGTCCCCGAGGGTTTCACCAGCTCAGCAGTCATCACTTCGGTTTTGACATGTTTATCAATTATAGGGTGATTTTTATAAAATTATTTCGAAATACTAAGGATTTTCTTATCCCAGGCATAGATTACCTTAGCTGTATTTGGCAAAACTTTTTGGAATGTTTAGTGTGCAATGCTCTTCAACATTATACTTGCTTGGCTTTTTAACAATTTTGATCCGAGTGTCACTGGTCAGTCTTATGCAGACGAAACACGCGTCTGGCCTATCAAATTTTAAGCCTGGTATACCTGTGATACCTATTTACACCATTGGGTCGATGCCACTGTTGGTGGACGTTTCATCACCGAAGGTATCACCAGCCCAATAGTCAGCACTTCGGTGTTGACATACATAACATTTATATGTTCAATTTTATAAATTTACTGTTTGCAAAATTATGAATTATTCAAAATACTAAGGATTTTCTTATCCAAGGCATAGATTATCATAACCATATTGGCCAAAACTTTTTTGAATTTTGGTCTTCAATGCTCTTCAACTTTATACTTAATAATTTTAATCTTAGCGACACTTATGAGTCTTATGCAGACGAAACGCGCATCTGTCGTATCAAATTATAAGTCTGGTACATTTGATAACTGTATACCTGCAGGAATATTGGTACATAGAAATGGAAAGTTCACTCTTGGGAAGCTGAAATCGTTTGTTTTGTCGAAGTCTTTTTTCAAATCTTAGATGTAAGTCAACATATGAGACTTTTAAAATTATTCAGTGATAAGACATCATATATAACAGAACAAGAAGTATAAGTACAATACACGCTTCTTTACTTTCTTCATAAGAAGCACCTGCGGAAAGTCTGCCTCATCGGAACGAAGGGACAAGTCAACACGAAGAGGGACATAGTTTGTTTCTGTGGGAATGTCGAGTGTTTGCCTTAAAACCCGAGCTCTAAATTAAAGAAAAAAATGTTGTCAATCATTGAATCAAGCAGCTTGATAATGTCAGTTTCAGAAAATATTTTGATCTGTTCAGATTATGTATAAACGGCTCAGTTTATTTTTATTTTAACAGTACACCTGACCATCATACTGAGTTGTTTGAAAATCTACTCAACAGTACTGAATTACCCGCAAGCCAATTGTCTAAACAATACGTTTTACCGCTATGTATTAGTCTTCAAAATTTACTGAAAAACTGATCATGAGCGAACACTATCGGTCAGACTTTTCTAGTGATATTAAGATCAAAATGACATTTTACGACTAAAATTATTTACAAGTGATTTTAAAACCCAACATTTTTAAACTCAATTTTGTTCAAACAACTTCGCCTTAACCTTATTCGGAGAATGAACGTCTTCTGTTTCGTGGAATACGCAATAATTGAAATTGTAATTTCAATTGATAGATTTAGGCTATCAATATTTCAATTGGTTGTCCTATTACTATGGTGGCCGGTTAAGGCCATTTCGCGTTTTTGCGTTTTCGCCCTTCATATTCTATAGGGCGAAAATGCGAAGTCGAAAAGGCGAAATATTTCATTTTCCGATTCGCGTTTTCTCCTTTTCGCGATTTCGCCTTTTCGCAATTTCGCCTTTTCGGGATAAATATGTTATTATAACAAAATTTTTTAAATATAATCGATTACAGATATGAAGTTATATGACAATCATCTGAATGACTTTTACTTTGTAGTCTTGTCTCCTATTATATTTAAAATGCTATGTTATAATAACATGTGTATCGCGAAAAGGTGAAATCGCGAATTCGTCGAACATACTATTTGGGTTAATCTTTTTCATTTCGCAAAAGAAATGGTTCACTTATGGCACAAAATGGCCTAAAATATCAACTTTATCATAAAACAACAAAAAGGTCTCAAATTGGTTCTTAAATGGGTCTATTTCAAAAGTCTTAATGCTATATATAACAATTCTTCTCATAAGAGTACAAAATATTCTCCAAAGTATGCCCATTTTAGACATTTTGTCAACATATGATGATTTTGTGCATTTTTCAGACCTAAAAGCTTTAGAAACACATTGGCCGCCACCTTCGATCCAAAATGTGTTGTAACTAAAAGATTCCAATTTTGATATACATTTCATCAATATAAAAACATTTTGGATTGTAGATGGCGGCCAAAGTTAATTATGCCAAAAACAATTAAAATTATGGGAAAAACGTACCAAAATTAACCTTTTAATACAAATTGTATTTATTTAAGGGGTCATAGCTCCATAAATTATAAAGGAAAGTGCCAGAAAAAAATATGTTTGTCTTACTAGCATTATCAGAAGTATTTCTATGTGAAATTTGTAATTTTTTGGCCCGATTTAAAAACCATAAAAAATACAGGGCCAATTTTAACCCTTCGTGAACCTTCGCCTTTAAGAGAGCCATTCACTAACTACATTGTCTCTGTAAAACACCATTTAACCGGCCTTCACTACGAAAGCCACAATATAATATGTGTTCACCATTGCTATTAAAATATTTGTTTTCGCTATCATGTACAGCAGTGTTTTGTATGTGTGTCCGATTGCCATTGCAACAGCATGGATTCGTTTTCAGCAGTTTGCTGTGTGTTACTTATTACATAAATTATATTGATAGATGTTTCCAGGATGTCTGTAAGGTCACTATGGATTCTGAAGTTAAATTTCATTACCTTTTCAGTTATACCGCTAACAGACAAGAGAACGTAATATGTTTAAGAGTATTTCACATACTCTACAAATACAAACAAAGATCAAAATAAAAAAAAAGATATAAATAAAAAATGTAAATCCTGTGATTCGATTAATGAACAGTTACCCACACGGAGTTTCGACGCGTGTGTGTGTTTGAGTGTGATGCAGAAGCATCTTATCTCTCCATCCGCCAGGAACAAGAGGGATCCTTTTCATTAGCATGCTTATTGTATACAATTTATAGTTTCGACCGTACGTAGTCATATTTTTGAGGATATTTTGGCTATCTCCACATGTGGAGCAGGATCTGATTACCCTTCCGAAGCACCTGAGATCACCTCTAGTTTTTGGTGGGGTTCGTGTTGCTTATTCTTTAGTTTTCTATGTTGTGTCATGTGTACTATTGTTTGTCTGTTTGTCTTTTTTTCATTTTTAGTCATGGCGTTGTCAGTTTATTTTAGATTTCTGAGTTTGACTTTCCTTTGGTATCTTTCGTCCCTCTTTTATAAATCTGTTTCTACGAAAAGTGGAAAGACATAATATGGGAAGCGAACATTGTCTTCCTTTACTAGATAAACATGTGTAGCAAAATATTACAAAACGGACATTCATATAGTAACTCCCGATGTTTATCCCTTGATAGTTCAAAGTATTGGAATTTGTCGTCGATGTTAACGGTAAATTCGGAAGTATAATTACCAATTCTTCGTCAGTCGTCCATCTTTAGTTGTTTTCAATTTTTATGCATAACATGTAAGGAATTGACAAAAGCAGGCTCATTAATACTGAATAGCTTAGCGTCTGGCGTACTAAATAATAATCCTGGTACCTTTGATAACTATTTACACCACTGGGTCGATGCCACTGCTGGTGGACGTTTCGTCCCCGAGGGTATCACCAGCCCAGTAATCAACACTTCGGTGTTAACATGAATATCAATAATGTGGTAATTTTAATAGATTTCCTGTTACAAAACTTTGAATTTTTCGAAAAACAGAGGATTTTCTTATTCCAGGCATAGATTACCTTAGCCGTATTTGGCACAACTTTTTGGAATTTTGGATCCTCAATGCTCTTCAACTTTGTACTTGTTTGGCTTTATAAATATTTTGATACGAGCGTCACTGATGAGTCTTATGAAAACGAAACGCACGTCTGACGTACTTAAAGAGGGACGAAAGATACCAAAGGGACAGTCAAACTCATAAATCTAAAACAAACTGACAACGCCATGGCTAAAAATTAAAAAGACAAACAACAGCACACACGACACAACATAGAAAACTAAAGAATAAACAACACGAACCCCACCAAAAAACTAGGGGTGATCTCAGGTGCTCCGGAAGGGTAAGCAGATCCTGCTCCACATGCGGCACCCGTCGTGTTGCTTATGTGATAACAAATCCGGTAAATAGTCTAATTCGGTAGGTCACATTCAGGAAAGGGAAGGGGATTGTAGTTACGACATAAGGAACATATCCGATATCATTTGTGATACGGTTATTCCATAACGGTCAACCAACTCGTGATGGCGTCCGTAAAATTTACGAAGGGATGATTTCAACTTCACCATTTGGAACTCTTGGTTTAATAGCTTCCTTGTGAGTAGCAACCCTCTATCAAGAAAATCATGATAGGAAATGCAAGCACGGGAATATCGTATCAATAAATTATATTCCTGGTACCTTTGATAACTATTATCAATACCAGAGAGAATAACAAAAATACAACTATAAACTTGTACTTACTTGAACATCTATATCCATACATATGATTCATATTAATATAACCAGCTCTTGCACAAGAATAAAAATACATGTTTTCATATCAATTTCTCTCACAAAATATTATAAACTGTACTACAAAACACATATAAACCCATTATTTTCTCTTCAAAATACTATATCCTAATTTTTTTGTCAATTTAGAACCCATTTCAAGACATGTTATTTAATGCATAATAACAATATTGCACAAAGAAGTCTCGGAATCTACAAAGAGCGATACCATTATAAATCGTATACCGTTGACATAATAGTTTTATCAGATTGTACTTTGTTAGTACTGAACCAAATCGATATTGCTGATTATGCATAGTTAGTATATAAACCATTATAAATATACTAGTTCATTAAACTAAAGTAATAATCATTACGTCATAACTAAGTTATTATTTAACACCTATATAAACACACGTAATAAACTCCAAATACTAGTATTTAATAATACTCTTTCAATGATCACCATATATATATGAAAATAATTTATGAATTGAAAACTATTGAAAAGACTCATTTAATAAGTAATACAGATACAATGATATCTCATAGGGTGAATGAAATCTATTGAATTTTATTTTATTGATTTATTTTTTTAAGATTTTATTTAAACATTTATCTCCTCATCACAGCACTTTCGGAAGACAAAATATTGGACTTTGATGTCTCTATTTTCTTCTCGTTGCGTCCATCCTCACTTTTTTTCGGTACATGTTTCTCTCGAGAATAATAAAATAATATCTGTAGATCCGCCATCATTTCAATTGACTACTTATTGTTTGGTTCCTATGTTGCTTCTAGTGGAAATTATGAGGAATATGCCTTAAATATTAGAAAAGCTCTGACACATCACAACTTACCACTGCTTAGCTGCTGACTAACTATAAAGTCTTTCTGTTAAGAAGCATTTGAGAAAAATGTGACAACATTTTTAAAGTTCATTCAACATATTGAAAAATGCAAAAGAGAATGAATATAAAGTCACTCAGATCCGAAAAGTGCTCTCACTTAAAACTCATTACTGGTCAACTGCTAGCAAAAATAAAGTAATTGTGTTCAAAGTACCTTTGCAAAAAAAAAGATGACGATCAGACGGATTGATGAAAGTACGCAAACGTAAATGAAATAAAGTTCTACTCAGTTTTGTATTTATTCCGTTTGATATAGTTGCGTTAACACACCCCGTAATTATATGCTGCACACCATTAGTACCCAATTGAACAATGGCTGTTTGTTGATATATCAATCCACCAAACCCGAAAAAAAGGATAGCAGTTTAACTATAAGATTATGGTTGAAATCGATGTTGTTCATCGGGATGTAATAGTTTTGATCATTAATATCATGTTAATATTGATAAATTAACTGTTTACAAAACTTTTACTTCTCCGAAATACTACAGATTTTTTTTTATTTCAGGAAGAGATTAACTTATCTGTGTTTGGCAAATTCGTTAGAGCTTTTGGTCATCTTTTTATTTTAATTGGACTTTATCATAATTTCTATTATTCGAGTGTCACTGATAAATATTTGGTAAAAACAACATGCAACTATGACAGAGATTGAAAAGTGGAAGTTGCAACTTAAAAGTAAATTCTAACCTTACCTTATATTTATATACCAATCCCAAGTCAGAATCCTCAACCGTGATTGTCTTTTTCATATCTTTGCATTTTTGATAATTAGTCATGATTACAAATCATCGGGTTTGTACTAACATGACCAACACTAACGATGACACGTGTAAAGCAGGATCTGCTTACCCTTCCAGTGTCATCTGATGTCATCCAGTTTTTGGTGGGGTTTCTGTTGCTCAGGCTTTAGTTTTCCATGTTATGTTGGTGGGACTGTTGTTTGTCTTTTGATCGTTATTCGCTTTTTACATGTATGACTAAGTTCGTTTTTGACTCATGAGTTTGACAATCTTTGGTCGCTTTGATAATACTTGTTAAATTTAATCACAACTTTTTTATGTATGTACCTCTAAGACGTCTTTTGCTGTTTGTGTCTTTAGTTTGTGTACTCATTGAAGCATAACCCGCCTCCTCTTTTCAGATTAGTGTGTTGATGACGATTCAATCTTTTAAAGTAAGTACGAATATTCATCTGCTGAGGGAAACCTTTGCTGATCAATTACAATGGATGTCATGTAAGCTTTGATAACAGGACGTTTATATATTGTACATTGTCACACTTTAAAACCAGAATAAGACGACCACTTGGGATAACACCTCCTTCCCTCGGATCCATGAGCTCGTATCCAAGTTTTATTTCCTTTCTTCAACAGAACAACCGCACTTTGAGATGACGCTTTATGATCAGTAGAACTGTTAGCCTCGTCGTGAGTATAGGCTATGATATTGCCATCTACAACAAACTCGGTGTTGCACCAATTACCGGCTAGTGTTATTAATGTCCAAGAGAAACTATAAGTTCCATCTTGAGGACAGGTAAATACACCTGTGACGGGACTATAGGCTTGACCTTCGTTTGTCACTATGGTCTCAAACTTCACTGTGGCGAATGAAGCCAGATGTGTCTTATCTGTTGACATTCTGGCATGAAAAGCAATACGTCTTTCTGCGAAAAAAACAAACATTTCACTGAACTGATGAGAATCAATCAATAGTACAATGTGGTTGATGTGTATGATATGATATGGTAGATTTTATGAATTATCACAGCTGATCAAAATTAAGAAAAATAGATATCTATATACGTCAGGCATGGTTTTATTTACTTTTCGTGAAGTTGCATATCTCTTTTATCATATATATTAAGTAAGATGTAATAATAAATGCAATAGCACATTTGATGGTTTTGATAGGGGTCCTATATTTCTATATTCTTTGATTTTCAGGTAATTTGTTCTTTTTCTTTTCTTTATGATTTTTGCCAATTATTCTCTATTCTTCATACTTTATCTATTATCTTATTTATTAGTCAGTTCATTCAATTTGGTGCTTGCAATTGACAGTCAAAGAGGGGTATCATAACACTGCTTTCGTTTTGTATATAGTTTTATAGTTTTCTTAGTGGTTACATTCCATATGCCTTAAGATTGTATTGAAAAAATGCAAAATGGTCTCATTTTTAGACATATTTATGCATATAAACCAATGAGCACAAGAATTGGTTTCCCGAAGTAATTCCTAATTCATATGAATATTTATGTGTGATTGTTGTCGAAAGGCTATTTATTCAAAGTTCAATGGCTATGATATCAACATGGGCAATACAGTTCTTCATTAATTCATTCATTAAATGTAAAGATAGGCCGATATGCAGAAAATATCTCATACGTTCTTACAAAAATGTACTGATATCCAAAAGTTCAAATGGATGACGTACACTTCATGCGCGTCATCAAAGTATCGTGTAATGACTGTATTAACCATCAAACGATTCTAAAGTTAAATCCAGTTCGTACTACAACTTTCGACCAATCAATAGTGCCTTCTGTATGTTGTGATGAGTAAGTGGTTTTTTTTTCTTATAACATTCCTAGATTTCGATAGTTTGTGGCATGTCTTTGTTATCAGAACTTTGTATCCCAGAGACCTTTTTCTGCAGTGTTTTGTATATTATATCCCCTTTTATAAGCATAGTGATTTTGATTGGTTGATAACAAGTGTATTTTTTATGTTTTCTTTCTTTTCTTTTGTTTAACCTAATGAGTATAGTTTACATGTCTGCTGCTGCTTATGTGCACAAAGATATGTCGAACTTCGTTGAGTTTGAATGTCCCTGTGTTATCTTTCGCCCCTCTTTTTAAACTCTCTGTCGATGTATTTGCTCTTAAAGTGTATGACTTGTTTTGACCCTTAACGGCGACGTTTGATCATTTGTGGGCTTTGTTTTTAAAAGCTGTTTTGCATAAAACCGAAGAGAAGGCATAATAACACTAATTCGAATGATAAACTTCACCAATTCTATCGATTTTCTATGACATTTAAACAGATATAGCATGTTCATAAGGATTATTTGCAAAAACGCTTACCGAACATGAATTAACTTTTGATTTTGTTTGTAGGTCAGACTAAATGTTTGTGCTTGTCAATTTGGTGCAGTTCCCGATTTCTCTGTTTCATAAATACAATTTAAGTATGGAACTCCTACAAAATGGTGTCCTTACCTTCAAACTGTAGTGCAGTTACATTACTAGACAACTGCAGAATAAGTTTATCTTTCTGTGCATTCGTTTCTGTCAGTATATGTGTTATGTTTTGAAGAGCTAATACCTGTTTCAAAAATGAACTTAAAATGAAAACACTGTATGAACTCAAAGGATGCACTGATAAAACTTGAACATGTATATCGATAAAAGTTTTGAAGACGAAAGAAAACGAAACAATATAATCCCTAGTTTACAGTTTGCTGATCATAACTGCATGGAGCAGTACTACCATATATGTTTTGTGTGAATGCAGAGTATTATTTGTTTATATGAATTGCCCAATGCTTAATTTTGAAAGCATGCTTTATTCATTGGTTCAAATTGTGGCGTGAATAAGCTTCCATGAATTGCAAAAAATAGTTTTGTTATTTTATGTTGTGCTAAATACCAATCTTATTAGTCAATTTCAGCATATAACATTCTTTAACACAATATATCATGTACTGTGTTATACACTGTAGAGTAATGTAAACAGTCTAGGAGGTGTAGTAATATTGTCACATAATTCAACAAAAATTAAATACGTATGATTATATATATATATATATATATATATATATATATATATATATATATATATATATATATATATATATATATATATATATATATATATATATATATATATATATATATATATGTTATAAAATGTAAAGTTGGCAGCTGTAGTTACCTCTTTATCCTTTTCAGCCAGTCTGGTAGAAAGGCCATGTATAGTGTTTTCCATTTGTATCATCTGGTTATCATTTTGTGCTAGCTGGGATGCCAAACTTTGTATTTTCTGTTCCAACTGATTCAATCTCGTTTCAACATGATCTGGGTCATTTGTTAGGATTCGTTTATTATAGCAAACTACATTTTGGATAAAATTAATACATAGCAAAATGTTAATGAAACAATTCATAACCATGTCTTACGATATTCCAATCGCTTACTAGATTCACAACTGATAAAAGATCAAACAAATGCAAACTACACGAACTTTCCCGATGATAAGCCGCGTATAATTGTTTTCAAAATAGGTAATTCTAATTTCAAACCCACATATCATTTGATGATATATGAAGTACGCAATATTAAAAACAATCTACTTACTAATATGGTTCTTGCTTCCACTAAGGCAGTTGTGAATCTCCTTGGCATTAATTTGATTGAATTTTGTATTTTGATCTGTTGTATCCCTTTTTTACCAATTATGTTGCAACTCATAACTGAGAAAATTGGTCCAATGATTGTTGGACATGCATTTCAAGTTTTCCAAAATATATTCTTTTTAGGTTCAAATCGGCGACGTTGAGAGCCATGTACGTGAATGAATACATTGAGGTCTTCCTGAGTTAGGGAATTTAGTGTGTCGCTTTTTGTATTGGCCTTGGCATTCACCTGCTTAAACAACTCCCTCTGTTGGCAATTAACAATCCGCATATATGTGGCTGCAAAATATCGTTTCTCTAACGTTGGGATGTTATATTTCTCCGCGATTGTAGAATGTAGCCGCCCACATCAAAGCTGTCGTCGCTAAATCTTTTGGATTCCTGTGCGAAGACAAGGGGTAAATGTCCATTTCGACGCCTGTGTATATTAATAAACTCATCATAGATACACGTGTTCGTCCTTCAAATCTTTGAATATAACTAAACTGATTGATGAAGCAAATGCGACACCAGATCCTCAATATATGACAGCAACGAACACGTGCAAAACTAGTCCAATATAAGGGCAGCTTGTCCCTATTTCACTGGCGAAGCCTGTCCGGGATAAACTTGAGATACAAATAGCAGTGGCTGTAGTGGTGATAATAAAAGAGGGACAGTCAAACTCATAAATCGAAAATAAACTGACAACGCCATGGCCAAAAACGAAAAAGACAGACAAACAACAGCACACACGACACAACATAGAAACCTGAAAAAAAGGCAATACGAATCCCACCAAAAATTAGGGGTGATCTCATGTGGTCCGGAACGTATACGATAACGTACATGGAACACTAGTTTAAGTTGATCTCGAGTTGGAGTACTGATTTGTACTCTCCCACTTTTAGTGTGACGATAAGCTGACCCGCTTTTACCTGATATCACCAAAGGCGTTGTACTAGGCTCTGGTGATCGGTGTATTATTGATAATAATGTAGTTTGAGAGTTTCTAGATGGCTTTGTTACGTATAGTAGAATCTACTCGTGTCATGGGAGTATTTTAATTGAAGATATAACTATTGTCTGTTTTACATAAGAGTTTTAACGACAGTATTTTCAAGGCAGAAAATTCTTAAGGAATACCAAAACAGTGTATTTGAACGGTAGTTTAAACATTCATTTTTCAGGTCATAGAAAATATACTTGACTGGTTGCAATATATTCGTCTCTCTCTTCGACAGTCATTTTAGTATATTTAGACAAATACTCAAAACAAATAGAAACATAAATATCAGTAAGCTAGGTGTGTGAAAAGCTAGATCATTTACCATTATCAATAAAAAAAAGTGTACTTTTAGGTTAAACAAAAGTATCTGAAAGAGGGACGAAAGATTCCAGAGGGACAGTCAAACTCATAAATCGACAATAAACTGACAACGCCATGGCTAAAAATGAAAAGGGCAATCAGACAAACAATCTTACACATAACACAACATAGAAAACTAAAGAATAAACAACACGAACCCCACCAAAAAACTAGTGATCTCAGGTGCTCCGGAAGGGTAAGCATATCCTGCTCCACATGTGACACCCGTCGTGTTGCTTATGAGATAACAAATCCGGTAAAAAGTCTTATTCGGTAGGTCACATTTATGAAAGGGAAGGGGACTGTAGTTACGACGTAAGGAATATATCCGATATCATTTGTGAAACGGTTATTCCATAAAGTCAATCAACTCGTGATGGCGTCAGTAAAATTTTCGAAGAGATGAGTTGAACTTCACCATTTGGAACTCTTGATTTAATAGCTTCCTTGTGAGCAACAGCCCTCTATCAAGAAAATCATGATAGGAAATGCAAGAACGGGAATATCGTATCAACTGGGAGATATATACACCGTATGCAGGTGCTGCTGGAATGTTGCTACTTGATATGCACATATCCACTGAAGTTTGGATTTCAATGAAGGTAAACAATGTATTACTGGAAAATGATTGAAACTTGGGATTTCGTAACCACAAATGACTTTATAAGATTTCAAAGTAACCCATTTTAATACTTTTCATATTCTTAAAATTATTCCTAAAAAATGTCAAACTTTCTTATTTATGAATATACATTCGAATCGGCTATACAGGGTAAATGCAACAACAACAACAAAAAACACTACCCGCGTGCAAAAACTAAATCCTAGAACATGTCATCTAAAGGCTGCATGACATTGCTTCATGTGTTTATTAATTACTTTTAATCATCTGTAAACAAATTCAACACTTTATAAACAGTTGACCATAATTTTAAGACAAAGATTGAAATAATTGTTTCAGAATATATTGATAAGCTAGGTGTGCCACCATCAGAATCATAAAATTGAACAATGACAAGAAAACGAGTTACCTTAAGGAAATACTAAACTGTTAGTAAAGGGAATACAAACAGAAAAAAACTGTAGTAACAAGGAAAGTCAATACATTTACTTAGACAATTTTCGACATAAACTTGATAATATGTAGTCAAAATATGAACAAGACAAAACGGACGATATTTCGTTCCCTATTGTTAATTTCATTCTCTCTGTTTTGATCATGTTCCTTGTCCCAATCCTTCGCTGTTTATATATTTCAACTCGTAATATCCGTGTCTAGTGCCGTTTTTGGATTTGTTTGAACATAATCTATGTATAACTGGTAAATAATTGTAGTCTATAATTCTATACCACACATTGCTTTACCAGGGTGTCATCAGCTCAGTAATCAATACTCCGGTACTAACATGATTTCTGAAATTGTTCGTTGATAATTTTTCAAATAATAAGAAACTGCGATTTCAACTCCCTCAAAACAGACTGACCTTCGATAGATTTGGCCAAGTTTAGGTACTTTTTTTGTCATATAGCTCTTCGACTGTCTTGATTATTATGCATTCTTGGCTTTTAAATATTGGGCTTTCAGTGTTCCTGGTGGTAAATCCAGAATAGCGATCCGGACACATGACATTTATAACGTGTTGTTTTCATTTCTGCTTAATTCCTTCAAAGCTACTAATGTTTTGTTTGGAATTATGGTTGTATACCTGCATACCTCTCTTAATATTACAGCGATGTTTATCAAGCCCGTAAATTTGGATACGATTTTGGTAAATTTGTCCATCATTTAAATAAACTTATTCTGTGGTTTCTAAACGAATAACATCAATAAAAGCGCTGTTTTTTTTTACTTTATGTGTGTGTTGCTATGGATATACTGATTTTGTGTCATGGATGTATACTCTATATCCTTTTTGTTTTATTATTCTAAAGGATCACAAATTTAACACTACAATAATATCTTTGCATATTTAATGTCTACTGATTGAAATTTTGTTTTTCGATATTTACTAAGTATAAGATTATTTGTTAATTGTTACTGGTTTTGTTATATTTTACTTTAATTACGTAAAAATATAGTACACGATACAAGAGGGTAAAATACAATATTTTTTTGCGATTTTCAGTAGTCGATATATCCAGTTTTTCATAAAGTAGTCAAACCTAGGCTGTAAAAAAGTTCTCGCCCGTGTTGTTTATACATCAGGTATCTAGCTAGTAATTTTTTGTTCTCCATCATTTCGAATTAAAATTGCAACCTTCATGTTCGCTTATATATGAGAATTTGTATGTACCAATGCTTTCGAAAATGTAATGTCTCGAGTGTATAAAAGAGACTTCACCAATCCAGTATCGTGCCACACGTAACACATTTACGACTTTTGACTTGCGAGGAACATAACAGATGTCATTTACAAACTGCAAGACAAATACAGACAGACAACACTATAGCCAAAAGAATGACTAGATGTCTAAGCAAAGAACAGAAAACCACATAGAAAAGAATAAAAATATCTTAACAAACATAAGAAAACTACACAGGAAACCAAAAGTTGTGTAACGCAAACCCAAGCTATAAATATGGGCTGGAATTTTTAGTTTATATCTAATTGTTCATTATCCAGTCTCCTTCAAAGATGTAACAAAAATGGTAGAAGAAGGGGCGGATTTGGTCATGGGGATATTAAAAACTAACCAGTCTAAGTTATTTGATTAAATCAGAAGAGAAAACAAAAGGCGACAAAAAGAAAAACAAGTTCAAAAACATAACATAGAAAGTTTATGACTGAAAAACACGAAGAAAGGAGGATAAGACTTTCTGTAAGCAAAATATACACGTGGTCATCTGTGACAAAGATACGTTATTATAGTCGACAACACATTGTGGTTTATACTATTGGCTTCAACGTACCAATTAAGCACCCTTGAGGCAATAGCTACACCACATCTTTTTCAACAATATTATGATAGGAAAAACATCATTTAACTCTGAAATATACGTTATTTTGCAGTTGCTCTTGGAATGATACAATTTCACAGTAGGAACATTTTAAAGTTCTCAATTTTCTTTTGTCGCTAAGGGCACTGTTTATTTTTAGATTGACATCAACCTATTTTTGGTGTCCACTTGTCTCTAAAAATAAATTATCATCATATGTGTTATATTGAGGTTGATATATATGATGTCAGAGAAAATTGCCTATAGTGGTATCTTATATTTCGAGTTCAATGAGAGCAGATACGATCAACAAAGTCACCAACGCATTGATTATTTTGGTAGAGAACATCATCTTGATGAACGAACGTTAAGTCACCGGAAAGTGCTAAATATTTTTTATTTATTTATTAAAGTCTTTGTGTTGCTCATGCATCTTTGTCAATTGTATGACGTCTGATTGCCATACAAGTGCGAGGTCGAGCTAGCCTTAAAACCAGGTTTAATCCACCATTTTCTACATGAGGAAATGCCTGTACCGTACAGGAATATTACAGGTTTTCTATTCATTTGATGTGTTTGAGCTTTACATGTTACCATTTGGTAAAACACTTATCGTTTGGACCTTTTTTGACATTCTGTATTTTTACCAATTTACTTTTTACAGCAAGTCCGGATGACAATTGTTTTCAATCAGTGGTCGTTACAGACAAACGTTCAGATAATCTGTCCCAGTCAATGGGATAATTTAGGTCGTCAATCAATGGCCACAGCCACACTGTTTTGAATATGATTCTATAACATTAAAATGACAACATTACATGACAGGACTACAATACAAATAAATTGGAGAAAATAAAGGACAGATAAACAAACGAATAATAGCCAACAAAACATGCTTCGTTCGAAACTACTTTAGATTTAATATCAAACAATTGTCTCTCTTTGAACATAAGAATGAAATCGTGACATTGTACTTATTGGTGTGATTTAGTATATATGTAACAATAAGAGAGAAAATCTGCTTACAGGTCAAAAAAAAAAATGCCAAATACGAAATCTGCATGAAAGGACTTAAAGCGAGAAAAAAAATATTTCGGCACTGACAAACCTATTACGCGTAAAATGCACAGAGTCTAAACCACAAATAATAAGACAACACAATATCTAACCGAACCTACAACATAAACATCTTAACTAGATACATGAATATTGGATGTATTAATACCAAGACTGAATTACAAAGCGAAGCATCAGTATTTAGTTATGTTCTATGCCACAACCGTGTAAAATATTTTATAAACAAAAATGGCTATTACGTAATGAACATACGGCTAGCGTAAACAGCATAAGAGGTTCAAAATAACAACATTTTGAATTTTAAAAAATCGATGTATCTCGTCTTGCAAAAAGTGGTTTTCTTATAATGAGGGTGTTTGTTTTTTCAATGTCTATGAGGGAAAGGCTGAAGATACCATGGGACATTCATAAGTCATAAATCTAAGTATAATGGCAAAACAAAAAACCCGAAAGACGGCTTAAGGACACACAAGTTCACAAAATAGAAAATAGAAAATTAAAGACGCGATGAAAGGAGGACAAGATTGTTATTAAAAGTGAAACATATACGTGGTCATCTATGACACAGATAAGATATGATGATCGACCATATCATAATGGTTTATAAGAGATGACTTCATTTTAATCGTTCAACACCGTTGATTCGATAGCTTATTTGTAAACACCAACAACCTTTAAGAACATCATTATAGAAAAAAGTACAATCACAAAAACACTGAACTCAGAGGAAAATCAAATCGGAAAGTCTCTAATCATGGCAAAATTCAATTAACAAAACACATAAAAAACGAATGGACAACATCTGTCATATTCCTGACTTGGTACAAGCATTTTCGAATGTAGAAAATGGTGGATTAAACCTGGTTTTATAGCGCTAAACCTCTCACTTTGTATGACAGTCTCATCAAATTCCGTTATATTTACATTGATGCGTGAACTAAACGAGATAATAAATAAAATAGTCAAAATAGGGGTACAGCAGTCATCATCGTGTAACAATTTTAAAAAGAAAACACATTTGATGTATCAATTATTTTGCAATTGCTGTTGGAATGATGCAAATTCACAATAGGACCTTTATAATTAAAAATAATTGTTGCAAAGTGCAACCGTATGTGTTTTTCGTCGTCATTTATTTTCAAACTGTCATCAGGATATGGAGTAGACCTATTTTTGGTATCCACAGGCACTTGTCTGAAAAAGATCACCTATATATTTTTTAATATGTGCTATATCAAAGTAGATAGAATATTTTTTTGAGAAACAGTCTGTAGTGGTATTTTATATATCAATAACAAAGTAACCAAAGCATGAATCATTCAGTGATAGAAGATCTTCTAAAATGAATGAATGCAAGCTAACTGAAAGTGTTAATTTTTATGTATTCTTGAGAAGCCCTACTTTTCTCTCACATTGGTGTCAATGTAATGGAATTATATGTGACTGTCATACATAAAGGCAACAGTAGTATACCTCTGATCAAAAGTTATAAATTCATTAAGAGTAAGCAAATCCGGGTTACAATTTATAACCGAATGAAACACATCAAATACAAGATGACAAAAATGGAAGTACAAAAACACTGAAGTACAACAAATACAAACGCCAATGGAATATATCTAGATTTTTTATAACAACTTCCATATTCCTGACTTGGTACATGACATTTTACGAGTGAGAGTTAAACGTCACTGATCAGTCTTTTGTAGACGAAACGCGCGTCTGGCGCAAATATAAAATTGCAATCCTAGAATATATGATGAATTTAGTTAGCTAGCTGTAAAATTAGGTTTTATCTTGTACGGTGACCGTACAGTGACCTATAGATGTTAATTTCTGTGTCATTTTGGTCTGTTGTGGAGAGATGTCTCATTGGCAATCATACCACATCTTCTTTTTTTTATAATTGATCCTACTTATTCTACACAAGGAAAAATAATGCCTGTAACAAATCAGGAATATACGGTTGTTTTCCAGTCGTTTAATGTGTTTGTTCTTTGATTTTGCCCTTGGATAAAGGACTTTCCGGTTTCAATTTTCCTTGGAGGTTGTAATTTTGTATTTTACCTCTTGCAGAATGTCTGGATGACAATTGTATGCATGTGAATGCCGTCTGTCTGTTGAAACTTACATCCATCAAACGTATTACAAGTACTTTGTCAATCAAACTAATTGTATGAATGAGGTCAGTTTCAGAAAACGTTTTGTTTTGATAAAGATGTTTAAATAAGGTTTGATGTGTCATTTACTGAATCAAGAATGAAGACGAGAATGTTGTGGGTTTTTGTAAAACACTGAACTTGTACATGTATTAATTGGGGTTGATCGATTGATTCAGTCATTTTGGCATTCAGTTAATGTTAAACTACGCTAAAATTGGTAAATAATCATTATCAATGGGTAAATTCTCAGAAGAGAAGTCCTCTGATGATTTAGATTTAAAAATGAAAGTGTAAATGTTTGCATCTTGAAATTCCAGACATGTTTTTTCACTGCCAGATTAACGCTGTCTTTTACACTTAATAAAATATTAGACAATAATTTCTCTTTCTCAACAAGTTCAATTTTTAATCATGATATTCATTTTTATTGTCTTTCGAAGACAAAACGTAATCTTTTCACCCTAAGGATGATGCAGTGGCATTTTATAAATGTTAATAGAAGCGCTATTTATAAATGCGTTGGTGGCTGATAAATCTAGATCCGACTGTCTGACCCAAATCGTATTTGGATATCGAAACAAAATTTCATATAAGGGAGCTACCATTTGTTTTTTTATGGGGGAGCTAGGAGGAAAAATTTTGTCCTGCATTTTTTTTTAGCTGTAATCTCTGTCCTCCCTTTTTATTTTTCACTCTGTTCGGTCCTGCCTTTTTTTTTTTAGTTTAACCTGCCTTTTTTTTACTTTAATTGTCGTCCTGACTTTTTTTTTTGCAACTGTCTCATCCTGCCTTTTTTTTTTACTCAAAACTCCTGTCCTGCCTATTTTTTTCAAATTTCATCCTAGCCCCCCCCCCCATAAAAATTAAATGGTAGCTCCCTAACTGAAAAACGTTTACAACTGGAATACAGACATTTTCTTAAGTTTATGATTACTATTGTTTTGCTGAATGGTCGTATTATTTCCACTGATGATAGCATATTACATATTTTATATTACTGTAATTGTGAATTTCGGAAGGTTCCTTTATACTTATTATGTAATCGAGTTTAATATATCATTTATCTTCATAATAATCTAAACGACTTAAACCTCACGATTGAGTAAAAGTATAATAACAAAAATACTGAACTCCAAGGAAAATTCACAATTGAAGTCTTTTATCAAATGGAAAATTCAAGAGCCCAAACACCAAACGAATGGAAAACAACTGTTATATTTCTGACTTGGTGCAGGCATTTCCTTATGTAGAAATGACAGATTAAACCTGGGAGTAAATAATGAAATGTTATCCCTTTCCTTATAACTAATATACACAAATCATTTGTATAAGATTGTCCAGTAAACATGAAAGACCTAATGTGAACTTTTCTTCAAGTCAGTGTCACATTATCGCAGCAAACTTGCTATAAAAAAATCATTTATTTGTACTTTTTTTACTGATGAATTTTGATACTGCAGCTGGACATATTATATATATATACAGATATTGAATTTTAAAACCCTGTAGCGTAATTCTGTTTCCAAAATTTGTAAAAGTAAAAAATACTGTATTATAATTATATAAATTCAGATAGTGTTTGCTTCATGAACGAAGACTAATGGTCACAGCAACAGGCATTATAATGTAACATGAACTGCTGGTCATTCCGAAGCAACATAGTATATTCCCGCTTTTTGTTCTGTCCGTGTTTTCTGTATTTTGTCAGTCTTTCGTCGACTGATAGTTTTGGTTATAATTTCTTCCAGTTGTTACTTGTTCACATAACTAGTGATGCATGCTCAGCAATATACGGTTTCCTCGGAGACGCACCTGGTATTGACCCTTTTTGAGTTGAGTGTAATTCCCTCGATTTATATTGTGAATCTTCCTTGATTTTTTGCGACTAGATCATAGGTAAACTAGTGTTGCGTCTAGTTAAATCTGGAGGGCTTTGTACTGTACGAGTAATCTACCGAATTAGACTATTTATCGGCTTTGTTAACAAGTATCAACACGACGGGTGCCACATGTGGATCAGGATCTGCTTACCCTTCCGGAGCACCTGAGATCACCCCTAGTTTTTGGTGGGGTTAGTGTTGCTTATTCTTTAGTTTTCTATGTTGTGTCATGTGTACTATTGTTTGTCTGTTTGTCTTTTCTTTTTTAGCCATGGCGTTGTCAGTTTATTTTCGATTTATGGGTTTGACTGTCCCTCTGGTATCTTTCGTCCCTCTTTTATATGAAGACATATGTTTCAATGCATATTTCATTCCACATAAGATTTAGATGTAATGCCTTTTTAAATAGATGTTTCATTTGTGTACGACTCAGTGCTTTAAATGTCGGATCGGGAACTGCATTGGTATTCCTAAATTATATATTCATGTAACAGTACTTTGTATATTATTGTTAAACCTTTGTTAGAAAGTTGTTCAGTATTGATATGGTACTTTTTTTTGTCTGTGTTTGTCAGTCTTTTGTCGATTTGTCGATTTGTCCTTTTTACTTTTTGTAATTATCAAATATTGCTACGGTACTCTAATTGTTTTTCTTGTACATCACATATACGTCAGTCTTTTGTCGATTTGTCGATTTGTCATTTTTGCTTTTTGTAATTATCAAATATTGCTACGGTACGCTAATCGTTTTACTTGTACATCACATATACAATGCGAAGTACATTTAGAAACTTGCCACATTTATATTATAATGTTTGTAAGCTTTGTATGTACCATAAGATTAATAAAAGTATTTGTTGGTTCGTTGTTTCGCTCCTTCGACTTGTAAATCTTAAAATGTCCTGAACCAAGTCAAGAATATGACAGTTGTTATCAAATTGACCGTTTCTATATACATTTGTAGTTGCTAAATTCAGTGTTTCTTTTGTTTCAGGCTTTGTTTTCCTCTTATAGTTGATGTGGTTTCTCTCGGTTTTAATGCCTTTATTTAAATATATACCAAAAAAAAACATAATTGCTTTTAATGTCTGCTGTTTTTCGGAATGTATGTATTTTACAACTGGTATTTAGTTGAAGATCAAAAGATATTTCTGTAATAAGATTTGCCAAATTCTTAATAAATTTAAAGTAAAACATACAAATACATATTGCACCATAATATTTAATATTTTATAACGCCAAATATGACGTGACACATTTTATCATACACAATGACATTTCATGTTCAACTGTTTTATAAATTTTCAATGTTATAAATAACTATTTAAAGATTGAGCATCATTTGTACAGTACGAACACAATCACGAGCATACAAACATTTAACATAGTAATAGAAAACAAAACAAAATCGCAAAGTCACACTGAAACGAGCACCAACTTGCCAAGTAATTATTACGCCGTACGAAATAGTTCACGAAAATGGATTCCTTCATTTATGGAATGTTGACAATAGTATAACTACTGCCATTTAATCATTTACGTTTATGAGACAAAAATAAATATGGTTGCTTGAAGACTTAAATATAAAACGAATTATCTCCCTTTGACAATAAAAAGCACTAATTGTTACCGTCCAGATGGTCGTTATTTGCTAGGTTATTTGTAGGCATTGTCGCTATGCAGATACGAAAAAGAAAACAATCCACGCAATTTATTCTTTTGGAAATATTTTCGATTTGAACTCTTTATCCTGGAACGCCTTTTTCATTGTACTTTTGCTGAAACAACGTGTACATCCGATAGTGACTTAGTCACGAACCAATCCGATTTGAAATAAACTGGGTGAATAAACCCGCCATTAAGACAGATATCAGGAAAAAAGTAAAGTTTTTACCATGCAATTAATCACTTTATCGACTGTCCTGACATAAACCCATCGCTGTCATTGAAAGTCCATCTAAACTAATTTGACAGCCATCTTTAATAGAACTTTCGAATGCTGCCTCTTTCATGCGTTTCTTTTGTTTCATCCTCCTGTTTTGAAACCAAATTTTCACTTGTGTTTCATTTAGTCCTAACGAAGCCGCAATCTCTATCCGTCTTGCTCTAGTAAGATATTTGTTAAAGTGGAATTCTTTTTCTAATTCTGTTAATTGTTTGTTTGTAAAGTTTGTCCTTCCCATGTTTGGTTGCGAGGCTGCTGATGACGTAGTTGTAGGGGAATATCCAAAATCAGTTGCTGCTTTTGTTGTACCTGAAAAGAGACAAAATAAAACTTTAGAAAACACTCTTAAGTATTGATGCAATTAAACAACATTTTCAGTTCCTGGTGTATCTAAAAGAGGGACGAAGGATACCAAAGGGACAGTCAAACTCATAAATCGAAAACAAACTGACAACGCCATGGCTAAAAATGAAAAAGACAAACAGACAAACAATAGTACACATGACACAACATAGAAAACTAAAGAATAAACCACACGAACCCCACCAAAAACTAGGGGTGATCTCATTTGCTCCAAAAGGGTAAGCAGATGCTGCTCCACGTGTATGTTTTCCTTTAAAGTATAGATAATGAAAAAGAGGAAAAAGATCCCAAATGGATATTTAAACGAAAAATTCTGAAAACAAACAGGCAATGTCATGACAAAATTGAAAACCGACGACAAGACATACAACGGTACACAAAACACAATATAGAAAACTAAAAAATATATAGATAATGGGTGCTGAACGCAATTCGTATATTTTGAAGAAAGAAAATACGTTATGATTATAGGTACTTTCTTTATGGATGGTTTGTCCCGTTTTTGTTTTTTCAATTAACTTAACATTTTTTCTTTATCAGTAATGTTAAAAAAATAGCTGTATCTTTCGGAATAGAATCAGGACTCTTTGTAAAATAAATGGTTATAAAATAAATGAATAGTCTGCTGACCTGTTATCGATTTAGTTTTGTAAACTTATAACAGTTATTGAGGTAAAATGTTTAAAGTGTCATACTTTAAATTCATGTAAAAGAGAGGAAAGATACCTAAGGAATCTTAAAACTCATAAGTCGAAACAAACTTACAATGACATGACAAAAGAAAAAAAAAACGCAAAAAAAAAATATGTATATTAATATTTAAATTAACCAAACTCACTTGTTTTTATGTTCAAATCTGTAAGATTTAAACAGTGTTTAAAACATTAAAAAGGAGAAAATAATGATTTAAATGAAAGTAAAATAAAAAGGTTTATATCAGGAAAAGAAACAAGATTTGAAAAAAGGATGGATTTGGGGGGAAAAAACATGTCTTCTTTTAATTTGCGAAATTGATATTTAAAGTTAACTTTCTAAATAATTAATTAAACGTTTAACAGTTTAAATGAAACTGCATGTACATATTTTAAATTTTAAAAAGTGTTTTAAATTTCCTAATGATATCCATCTTCCTTTAATTTCAAATATTAAGAAAAGCGATCATGCTAACCAATTTTTCACGATTTGTTTTTAAAAATTTACCTACAGGTACGAAATAGTTTGAGAAATGATCCCCGTATATTTATCATGTGAATAAACAATAAAAATTGTAATGTTTAGACTCATACTCGGAGCTGGACGCGACTGATTTCACACCGGACTGAGACGGCCAGTTTTTATGATTAATGTTCTGTCTCTATAAACCGATAATTTTTTGTAATTACAAGGAAAAAGAGATGTCATTTACGACTATTATAACACCTAGAAAGGCCATTTTTCATTTTTGAAAACAACACTGATATTTTTTCAACCGTTTGTTTGAGAACATACAATTGTAAACGTTTGAATCAAAATACAAGTTGATTTCAGATGAACACTAAATTTTTGCTTTATTTTATCAAAAAATGTAATTAATTAATTTCTGTAAAATTGTAATATTTTCACTTAAATAAAGAAAGTACGATGACTTTATCTAGGAGTCTAATCCAATTCTAACTAACTGTTTGTAACAATAGATACCTTTCTGAATTGTTCATCAACATTCTAAAATAAATAAAAAATGAAAAACAAAAGCGACCTCACCAGAGGAAATTTAAACCTACGCATGTCAAAGCACTGTAAAAGTGACAGTTTTTGAGTAAAAGAAAACATTGATTTTGACTGTTTCTCGCAGCAACTTTCACCAATATGACATCTTTGGCAACTGTTCCGTTTTTTATGCAACCCAAACCTCTCGATAGACCATAATGCACATGTCAAATGTCGCGTTATACCGGAATTGGATTTATTTTCCCTGAATCACAAATTCCTCCAAGACTGAAGATGTCAAAACATCTCGATAACTTTCAGTAGAATTCTCAAACGAAACTAATTTTACAAAAAGACATGGTATGTGAAAATCGGTAAGAGATATTTTTCTTTGTTCGAACAATGTTAATCAGTTGTCATTCTTGTAAAAAACACAACAATTCTTCCTGACATTCGGATATTAAATTACTTATCGAAAAGAGAAGAGATAATCCCGAACAGGTGATGTGCATTTTTGGGTGCAGCTGTTAAATGAGTCTTCCCCTTTAATTATTTTTATAATTATTTGTCTGTTAGTAGGTTAAATGATACCAATTAATATTTTAGTTAATTAGAAAAAAAATATTGTTCGTCGTATTTTACAGTTTTTACATGTAATCTATCCTAAAAGTCTCGCGTATTTATTATGCAATAAAGTTCATAATAAATAGGTACGAAGACGGGACCAGATCCGTCAGTAATTTTATCTTTCTACAATTCAATACAACTTCAAAGCAGTTATTGACAAATATTAGTATTTAATGTTCATTTAGACAGTATGGTAATTTATGTGGAAACAGATTTTTTAATTAAACAATCATCCTAAAACACTGACTTGCCTTACAAACAGTATATCACAAATTTGTCTTTTTCTTTTACATTTCTAATAAATATGTACTATTGACAATGTGCTACATATAAACAGGAACACATATATTCCGTGTTCCCAGATATAAATAATTATAAAACTATATAACCGTAATAAATATAAACATAAGGAGATATGGTATGATTGCCGGTGAGACAACTTTTCAAAAATTACGTGGATGAAAGTTACACTAGAATAAAGTCCACAACAAAGTCAGTGTTGGAAAAAAAACAAATCCAATTTATTTCTATTGGAAATCAGTTTTCCTGGAAATGGCTACCCATCAATCATAACAGGACAGGTCCGCAGTTAACTATGGTGTTCCCACAAACTCCAATATTTCTAAAACATCATGCATTATTAAAACCCTTTCACCCTTAATACTGAAACTATTTTTGTGTTTATTCTGGTCATTAATTATATTAGAATGATAACCGAAAGAGTTAAACTTCTCTCATTATGTGGAAATGACTTCAAATTATATGCTTTTAAAATAAATTCTCAACTTTGCTTATTTGGGTAAAAGAAAAAGTAAATATCAAATTCAATAAATTATAAATTTGTTGTTAATTACAAAATAGTGTAGTTCTTTTCACATTTTGTTTGGCTCAAATTCATCATACTTGTATTATATTTTAAGGAAAGTATTACACAATTTCATATTTTGTCTCAAATGAGGGAAGGCTTTTTTTATAATTACTTTTGAGTCGAACTTTGTCAGTGTTGAAATTGCATATCATAAGCATTTTGTGTACATCGTTATTTTGTTCAAAACATACCAAGAAAGTTGCGCACTATATAAACGTTGTTGCCAAAGTTTGAACAAAATAATACAAAATAAATGTCTATAAGTAAATGTTTTTCTACATTTTTCTAAATGATGCAGTCTATCAGGAATTTATATTTTGAACTGCACTGATCAATTAGTATCTTTGTTAAGACCATTTGTATATATTTAGAAAGCATTGACATTTGTTTCTGTAATGGTTAAGACGACCTTTTACGTAAAAATATTTTAATTATTCTTTTCCAATATGGTTTATTTTCTCCGATAAATAAAACTTCTTTTGAATTGTACTTTTTTACTAGAATGTTTATACGTTTTCCTTTCATTTTTAATATTTATAATTTTTCCTTCTTGAGAGATAAGACTTGAATAAATATTGAATTGGGTTTTGTCGCGAAACATTTTTAGCACTCAATTTTACGCTAATCATTTTTGAAATATACAAACAGCATAAGAATAAAAACGACGGCTTTTATAAGGTGAAATCAAAAATATTTTTCTTTTCATCTGATATGACATAAAAGCACTAAAATATCAGTTAAATTACTTCCTTAAATAAAAACTTTTGAGTTCCTTAGATCTCCTTTGACTGGTACCTATTTCACTTTTTTGTTATCTTTGTGGTTTTTAAATATCTTAATAATCTAATCTTAATAAAGGGCAAACCGTACTTGATGTATAAATTAATTAAACTCGAATTTAGTTATATATGCTTTTATCAGTGTGTTATATAAAACCTCAATTTTGACAGCATAGAACTTTTTCTTAAATATATAAAGATTATTTTTGACATGTATCAAATTTACCAAAAAAATCTGTCTGTACCCTTAGTAGACTGAAGTCCTCTAGTATTCCTGAATATTTATACTAAAAATAGACGTCTAAATCAATTCTTAATATTTCGTTTCAATTTTTAGCTCCTGTGAGACTAAGTAATTTATTTTTCTCATCATTTAAGCATATTCTTTCCACCTTTACCACACCGTCTATTTATCTTGTCAACGACAAATCGCTCGGGAATTCGTTTCTAACAATAGGGGTCGCTCCGAGACAAGACTGCTGTCACGAGTTCGATTTTACTGCTTTTTTGATTTTTTTACACAGGGATATTTGAAGCACAAAAAAATACTTTTACAATGCGTTATTGTGCCCATGGCGGGAAAGTAAGAGTGCATTATTATTTTTTATGATTTTTATCAGAAGCAAACATCTTTATTTAGACCATATTGTAGATCATGTTTCTAATGTTTCTGAACAATCGCATACATATGAAAAATTACGGTAAAACGAAGCATTGTTGTGCATTTACAATGCAAGAAAATAATTGAATCTGTCACGAAAAGTTCAGGCTTAAAGTATCACGTGACAACTTTGAAAGAATTATAAAGTTCAAGCTTAAAAGTATATCCTTTTGTGTGAATTATAAAAGGATTAAGACAAATATTTATCATATATATATATATAAACTGATTTATGGTATTTGGTATTGTTTGAATGAAATTAAAACTCCATTACGTAATAAACGTGATGATATGACAAAAAAGGAAAAATAAATGTCAACTGCAGCTACAAACAAATGAACCTATTAATGAGATATTCCAGAAAATATATAATTATAAAGAGAAAGGTCTTTTCTGAACAAAATTTCTTTCAGCGTATGGTAACAATTGTGAATTTGAAATCATCTTTTATTTTCCCCTCCCCTAAATAAAAGTCAGAAACAAATCGATTTCACACTTCATTTCTCTAAATAAAAGTCGGAAACAACCCCCAAACGATCACAGAAATTATAGTTTATTACTATAATTTGATTATCAACTATAAAAAAAAAGTTATCAGCAAATTAAGTCAGATAGACAGATGAGACGGAACACCTCCATAAACTGTCATTTTTGGAATCTGCCTGCAGCGCCAACCGCCTAGATTTCACATAACCAAACACATTTTCTATTGATTTCATTGTATTAAAATGATCTAATCAAACTCCTCTTCAAAAAATGAAATATAACCTTTTAAGTAAAAAATGGGCAATTTTTAACATAATATTTTGACAGCGACAGGTCAGAATTAAACCTATAGTTGATATTCATCTATCGCCCAATTAATTTGAAATTTACACCTTTTAAGTAATATTACACTTAAAACTGTCAATTTCCATGTTTCACCGCTTTCACGGAGAAGATTATTCTCTTGTACCGACCGGATCAAAACTTGACATCACCCAATTAAAGTTTCTGTTTAAAAATGAACTTCACAGACATGCTAACAATTGGTCCTTTATTCTTATATGTTTCTTTTTATACCGATCTTCAAATATTTTCTGAAGTTTTCGTTTCCCGAGCAATTCTTCCTGAGATATAATATCTCTTTCACTATCTCATAAACAGTTTGAATGAAAATTAATTTTCCCATCGTTATATCTTTGCTCTGTTACAGACTTTGATAAACTTTGATGTCTTAAAATAAAAAATCATGAATTAATTTTCAATTAATATCAAATCTATAGACATCAAAGACAATGGATGTCTTAATATTTAAAAAAATATTTTCAAACCCACTTAATCAATATTCGATTCAAGTAAATAACTCATAATTAAATTCAAGAAATATACATTTATGAAATTGTAAAAGACACACTAAATCCTGGAAAGAAAATATTCCCATAGTTTTCAAAACGAGGCAAAATATATCAAAGCGATATTCAAACTCATATGTTCAAAATAAACTGACAGTCAGTGCCTTGAAAAACACGAAAAACGACGAAAAGACAAACAACAGTAAACAAAAAACAACATAACAAAACTAAACACTTAAACTAATGGGAAATCTTTACGTTTTGAAATAAAATATATCGAACAAAACAAGAGGCGTAATAGAACAACAAGCAGGAATTCACACACTCAGGTGCATATCATCAATTTAGCTAAAAAGTAAAAAGCCCTTCCATTACTGCATCCGACAACTCAAATTAAGAAAAAGTTTCCCACTTTATATACCAGCAAATAAAAACAAATTGATTTCCTAGGGTAGGGCTAAGTCCACATCATTGTTTTTGGAAATTTGAAACAGTGAAATATATACAAATTTGCTAAGTTTGAAGATGTTTGCAAGACCATTCTTGAATAAGCCTATACAGAAAGACCGAAACAATCTTATAGGCCAACATCGCCTGGAAAAAAGCAATGGCTTTAACTCGCAAAATTAATAAACTACCAATCTTACAAAATTAGCACCACAGAAGTCTATACAAACTTCAAATTAGACAATTGATTCAACAAAAATACAAAATATAATTACACTGGCATGAAAGGGGAAAAGTCTGACGACGAACAGTACATAGAAAAGTAGACTGAGCAACAGAACCCAGCAACAAAACGAGACTTTCCCTAGTGAGATTATGCTAACATTTAATCAGGGTTTTCAAAGAATCAACCATTTGTAATCATATTTTTTTTTAAGTTTTAGACCATTATGAAGTACTCTTGATTATAACAATTTTCTAATTTGTAAATCATATTAACCGATACTTTGTTTCTTTTATTTCGTATATTTGTATCATATATGAGATACGGATATAAGCTCTGTTCATTGATTGGTCGGCGCAATATTTACATCATTATTCAGTGCTACAATGTTTATTCTAATCTAATTTGAATATAAATGTTCAATTGCGGTGATTAGAATTCAACAACCGAATTTGTTCCTATAAATTTTAATAAATTACTACATGAAACATATATTACTCCACCCATTTGAAAGGAAACATTTTTTATGTGACAAAATAAAACAGGAAGATATATTGTGTGCAACTTCCGTTTGTCACGTGACTTTGTCGCCTACATTGAATACAAAATACTGATCTATTTTGAAAAAAAAATTCTGTACTTTTTTGTAACTTGGCCGTTCAAATGAGTCCAAATTAGCAAATCTTTTCAGCGCAAGTGAACGACTTTCCTTAAATCCATTGCTTGGTAAAAAAAAGTTTGAAGCAGACTGAGGAACAATAATAAAAATGAAGATATCTTTAATATAGAACAACCAGTAAAATTTGAAATTAATTACTTGTGCTTATTTATATTAACTTGCGAAGTCAAATTGTCATTATCTTTGTCATTTATAATTCTTTGATCTTAACAACATCATTATTGGCTCACAACCAGTGCCATCTTTGACAAGGGTTAAAATATCTTTATATTCCGCTTCAAAACAGAGAAAAATGAACTTCATTGAAATAATCGCAGAAATCTGGCTTTGTAGTAATTGGGCCAAGACAAAAAAACTAACGTACTATCAGATTAGGGAATTCGCTAAAGAATAAGAATTTCACAGGCAAGACTCATCCGTCTTAGTTAACTGTCAACAAGACTGTCTTCCCAGGCAGCCAAGTTGTATTGGGTCGGAATCGAATCGAAGCAATGCTGATGTAATAAGAATGAAGTGCAGTCGAGAAAACAATACGAAACTTATTTGATATTCACAAAGCATGTTGTTTTTGCCACGTAATTTTCTGTAGTTAGTGATATTAATTAAATCATAATCAAATAATCCACGCTAGTGTATTTAAGATGGCAGCCTATGATTTATAGCTCTGTTGTATTGGTTTTATTAAATATGCTTTGTTTAACTTGTTGGAAAAGCATAGGAAATGTTTATTTTGGATACAGATGGGACAATTATACAACATATATGACTTTCAAGTTTCGGTGACAGTTTTATCAAAAGAATGAGAGAGGTTAACCACAAGAGTTCCAAAGCAATTACCCCCCCCCCCCCCCAAAAATGTTGACAATTCTTTATTTCTTTTAGTCTGGTACACTGGTACATGAAAATTTATGCTAGAGTTTAATACTGTTTTTTCTTTTTTTTTTCCAACGTTCAACTAATTAATAGAACTTCGAAATTCAAATATCCTTTCCCCTTATGTAACAAATTCTGTTACAATCTTATGTGCCCTTAAAGAGTTTTCTTTCATATAAAATGATTTAGAAAGTTACATATAAATCAACGTCGCAAAAGTAACAAAATTCGAATAAATACATAAAAATCAACGTCTCAAAAGTAACAAAATTCTAATAAAGATATGAAAAATCAACGTCTGATTTACATTTCTGTTGTTATTTCCGGGACCAGTTAGTTGATTAACCCCAATAATTCAGTCGTTATATTCCGCTGATCTACGACGGCTACATTAACCTCGTGTGGGAGAAAATCGGACACAGAAAGGGCTTGAATTATTCCAGTTATTAGTTGATAAGGGTTACGCAGAACAAAGAGATCACAACCTTTAGAATAATTGCACAAACTTAACAATAGAAATTATTATCAATATGATTTCTAGAACGACTTTCTTTTAAATCTAAATAAAATATTGCAATATTTTAAGTGCTTTATTTTGCTTGACCATGCACTATTACCAAAAGGCGGATTTAGAGGGAACACCTTTAGGGAACTACATGTATTGGACTTTAGTTGTCCCACCCCTTACGTTATCTAGTCTCCCCTTTTGATGGAGCTACATATGTTTTTTAAGCATTGACTCTTTGGCTTGTTCCAGTCATTGCATTGCAACAAACTTTTAGTAACGGATAATGCATATTGCTGCAAATAATGGTTCAGAGTACAACCTCTCATTTTATATTGTTCACTGAGGAAGTCCCAAATATCCATTTCTTAAACTTTTAATGTTAATTATCAATGATTTTATTTTATTGTTTTATTTTCTACAGCTTACATCTAAAAAAAAACAGGTTTTGTGTTTTAATTTATAAAAACGGCAATAATTGAGGTTTGCCAAAATATTGTCGTCTGCTAATATAAACCAACAGAGAAAAAAAATACCCAATCGTCTCCATTGTTGAATAAAACGTATAAAATTTGTCAAACATATTTCAATAAAATCGTTCACAGGACAATAAAAGTCGATTAAAACGACAAATTCTAGATATTTGAATATTTCTCACAATCATTTCCTGAAATTTGTAGAACAAAAGAAGGGAAAATAAAAGATTTTCTTCTCATCAAAGTGACGTTCCTCTTTGATGACCAACCACACGTCACAATTGCCATGAAAATGTCAAAATTGGCTGTGAGTCGATACCTGAGGATATGAATTATAATTATGTAATGTCAATGAGAAAATATAATATCTTTGGTATAATAAATATGTTTTCTTGTTGCTTCTAGACAATAAACGAAGTTCTTGTATCGGTTGGGCCTAAACGGCTTCTATGGTTTTGGCATATTTATCACCAGAGCTTCCTAGTGAAGCTAAACGAACCAAATCTAAATCTGCCTCACAAACTTAGTTTATGTGGTATGTTTTAATATGATTTACTTCTACCGGATTGAAACACCTGGTCCCCAATTGAAATAAAAATAAGGGTATGTGGTATGATAGATTTTCAATGTGTAATTTGTCTAGAAACTTAGAAGCAAATGGTCAAAGTTTGACCTTTCCCTATTTTGCTTATTCTAACACTTGCCCTCATGGTATAATTAAGTTTGACATTTTTGGCAATGAATTGCCATTATATCAAGAAAAAAATATAGAAACATCCCAAGAGATATAAAGGTAATACTGCAACGAATATTATGAAATCAGTGAATTCAAAAATGTATAGAATTTCTTGTTACCCCTATTTCTTAGATCATGAGGCCAACAAAAATTATAATAAAGTAAGTTATATTTGTTGCTGTAAAGACGTCATGGTTTGCTGCAGTGGATATTGAAGAATTAGCAATCTTGTTTAATTTCACTGAATATTTTGATTTATACACTGAAGAATTAAAAAAATTATGGTCATCATTTCTAAATTAAAGCTGTGAAAGTTTGCTTCTTGAAACATTCCTACGTTTTGTATACTTATTTTTATTGTTGCTTTGCGGAAAAACTGTGAAAATTTAAATAAAACAGAATAAGAACAAAAAAGGACATCGATTTATGTTTTCTTTAGATTATTTCAATTTAAAATATAAATATAATCCATGTTAGTGTAAATATATGGAAGTCATATTCATGAAACTCTTATCCATTGTATATATACAAGGCTCTGCATGATTCATGTTAATCAAAATACCCCTACCCCTGAGCAACCCAATCTGTATCAAATTATAATGTAGAAAGAGGAAAACGAATATTAAGATTTTTTTTCTAAAATGTAAGAAGTTCTTCGTTAACACTAACTGCATTAAACTTAAGTTAGTTAATTATTTCACGAGCGCATCAATGAAAAGTGTTTGTGGTTCTTATAGCTTGTAAAGCACTACTTGCACAATGAACAAATTATCAGATATGAAACAAACCCATCTTTAATTAACATGTCCATCACCGCTACCGCAGAATCCGCGACATGCAACTAGGCGTTTTTTCTTGTTGCCTTTTCTACGTAAATGACAGACGTCTTAGACGAAAGAAATCTAAAATAATTACGGCTTGTTAAATGGCATCTCTCAGATTTGATCTGCGATAAGCCATCCATCATTCTTTGTCCAACACAAGCAATATCAGCACGTTCTGTAGCGAGACCGGAATAAGAACTACATTCCCACTTTGATGATATTTTAACGGAAGCGGTAAAGAGGCGGATGTCGTAAAGTTTTGTTCAATTTTTCATATTTGTCAACCTACCTTCCATTAACAATTCTAACATACATACAATAAAATCAATTTATTACAGAGCTTGATATTTATCATCAGCGGTTTTCTTGAAGCATAAATGAAATTGCGGTTTTCTTGAAGCATAAATGAAATTAACATTTTGATACTGACTATCAGTATTAGAGAAAATCTAACTTTTGTCAGGCTTTTACGTAATGAAAATAACACTTTATGGTGGTACGTCCGAACTTTCAAATTTTAAGTAAAAAAAACTGAATACAATCTTAGAATGCAATCATAAAAACTCAAAAAATCAACTGCAGATATCTGAATTGGTTAAGGTATTTCCTTTACAAAGTGTTTGAACATGGCTTATGGTGTCAAACACTCACTTCAATTACACTTCGAGTTAGGATTTGTCAACATTTCTAATGATAATTACAATAACTTGGATTCTATTCTCAAACAGTAAAACAGCAAGAGTGCCAATTTCTCCATCAATTCGCACGAAATTAAACTAAATATAGTAAAGTTCTTCTGTTTAGTTTTTATTCAAACCAAAACAAATTTGATAGATAGCTTTTGAAAAAATGCATTGAATAGTTATATCTCCGAAAGTACTCTTAAAAAAACAGCACAGTTCATCAGATATAGAATAAAGGAAATGGCAACACAATGAATCAGAGACAAGCGCCGGATCTTTAGAGGAACACAGTTTTGAGCAGATATGACCAAGATATCACAAATATTTTTTCTTCTAATAATTTTTGATCGGTACTTTTTTTTCAATTACCTTTTTGTTAAACAATTGATAAAGTAGACCTGAAAATAGGTACTATAAAATGTTATTGCGCTATTTTCCGATTTAAAACTTTCTAAATAAATACGAAAAAGCAACTTTATATATGTTTCTGAAATACAATGTTATTTTTTTAATCTTTACTAAAATAGAAAAATTTGCATCTTATAATTTTTAATTAAACTACTTATTTCAGCTATTTTAACAAAAGTTCAATTGAATTCAACGAATAGAATGAATTTATGTTCTAAAGAAAAAAAGGTTTCCGTAAAATTTTCAAATACTGTTTAACCCAATACCTTCATAAAAAATGACTTGAGCATGCCTACCCAAACTATAGAATTGCATTTATTTTAGAATTTCTTGACTGTTTGACTTCAGAAGAAAAATTTTACTTTCGCCTTCTTTGCAGTGATAACATAGTTACACAGAGAAATTACAATATAATAACTCCTTCATGATGCAAATTTAATTAAGTTCAACAAAAGCAGGCTGTCGATTTATTGCTTTTTAAGTGATTTCAAAACTTAGCTTTACTCTACTGTAAGAACAGAAACAATAGATTGCAGGTAAAGAAAAGAGCTGGAAAGACGATGATCAAATATCAAGGGAAAAAAATATACAATGACTTGAGATTTAATTATATTTACTTTCTTAAATCATGGAACATTAGATTTTCATTTGTGCAAGCGCCACGTGTTGGGTATGGTAATATTTGTTTTCATTGTCGGTGTCATACCGCCAAGACCAAATCATCTTCACAAACGTGCTTGTTTCAACAATTGAAACATGGTATAGTATTAAACGCTATGATCACATTTTTAAAGTGATTGACGATCTTATTCCGTTTTTATATCAAGGAATTAATTTTTCATTTCAATGTATTTCAATGAAAGCTCAGGCGATTAGGTAAACTCATAAACAGGAATATTGTCAGAGTTAACGTGTTTTGAAGTTCACAACAAGTATTCATTTCAAGAAGCAAGACAAAGGTACAGTTTTCTGCCGTTATCACGCAAGGAGCATACTTCTTTTGTAAGAGAATAATTTTATACATTTTGATACATTTAAAGAACTGTCAGGGAACAGGAATTCATTCTAAGTTTCCGTAACTGATACTGAAAGAAACGAATTTCAGCTTCTGTAAATTGCATGACGACGTACGCAATCAAGTCAGTGTTAAACATCACACTGTGTGTTTCCGTTATGTTTTAGCAATTGCTTGTCTAAAACAATTTTTATTACTATGTCAGTTTTGACAGAAAAACAGTAGGAAATATCAAAAATGAAAAACTGTTACTTCAGAGTAAAAAAATAAGCAAATTCAAAATGCTAAAATTAGTGCTATAAATGTGGGAAAACGATTTTAGTGCTCACTTATCCACTTTATCTGTTTTGCCGTTGTAATATTTTTTGCCTCTTGTTAATCAATTAAATTTTGAATATTGAAAGATCTTTCTTTAGGAACTCTTTGTATCAAAGTTTCCGGAAAAAAAACCCACGCATAAACATTTGTTAACATCAAATCATTCTATTCAGAACAGACAGAAACTCCATATGTCAACTGTTTCAGAAGGTGGTGCAACAGTATTTTTTATGCAATAAAGATAAAATAATAGAAAAGAAATCAGAAAAGAAAATAATACGATCTTGTATTCCAACGAGATGAACTTAACATTTTTTCAAAAGTTCAACGGTAGAAATTCTATTGAACTTCTCACACAAGAAAACATTACCCAATAGAGAAGTCTATAAAGTCTTGGAATATTTCAAGCCTTTACAAAGGAATTGTTAAAATGTTATAAGCATTATCTTGGCTTTTCTCTTTTTGAAGGGTTCCTCTGAAGAGCCTTATAATTCCTAACATTCTTACGTCATGATGACAGACAGTACATGTATGTCTTTAAACGGACTTGATGTCCATGGTCTATCGCTTTTGATGGAATACATATTATTTTTTCTATTTATGATATAAATATTTAACATATTCGTGTTTCATCTCAATGCTTTGTGCCAAGTAGATTTGTTTGCAGTAAGATAGACTAAGCTTGATGAATTCATTTTGTCAAATAATTTCCTCTTAATAAAAGTCGAAGTATTTGAATTTTATACAAAACTGATAAAAATGAATTACTCTATAGTAACAATGACTTTGTATCATTATGTTTTTTTTTTAATTTTTTTCATATCAGTCAATAGTAATGGAGGCTTGCATAGCAGTAGTCACAGTAGTCTCAGTATTATAAGTTGTTAGGTAGGTTAAAATTGCAGTAGAAGTTGTTGTTGTTCAGCTTTTTATTATTGATTTATATATAAAAAAAAAACATGTATTTTTGTCAATAGCATATACTTCAAAAAATAAAATTGAGAATGGAAAGGGGAATGTGTCAAAGAGACAACAACCCGACCAAAAATCAGATAACAGCCGAAGGCCACCAATGGATAAACCCATTCCAACCTCGTTTCGATATTACTTTTATATTTATTGTGTATTTGTTCTCTCTCAGATGCGTGTAGTATTTGCCACTGGGGGATAAGCTTTCAATCTCAATTTACAATCAATCATTCTTTTTTAAATTTTATAAAAGTATTAAATAAGCACTGAGCAGTCATCTTTTGGTATCTTAAAATTGTTTTATTCTAAATTTCTTTTTAAAGGAATTTTGTTACAAAAGGATAATGAAAAAAGAAATGTGTTACTATTGAAATAAAAGGCAGGGAAAAATACATACGCAATTGGGTTTAAAAAAATGTGTTCTTCATCCTGCATCCTTGATGTCAGAAAACAAAAATGTGTTTTATTTGAAAGTCTAGTGTACTGTAGCGTATGATCCCGTTTAATTTTTTTTATATATGTATGTATAACTTAGAGCAAGTATAATTGGCAAGATACCATAAATTTGTACAATATTAAGCATTGTGTCCTTAATTTCATTATACATTGACTAGTTTAATACTTAGCTTGAGAAAAAAAACCTAACAATCACAATATGAACTTTTTCCCCTTTAAGTGTGTCTATTTTTGTACTTTCTATCCTTGAAACCTTATAAACACACATCAAAACACCTCCATATTTAGGATTTATTAGAAAAACGCACCAATGTACCTTTTCTATAATTTATTTACAAAAACTGATCGGAATATTAATATGGTAATAGCATTCAAATTTTGTCAGATATTGTTTTATGGGTGATTTTAATTGTTATTGCAGGTCAATCGAATATACCTGTACTGGATCAAAAATTGACAACTTTTATTGTAAATTATTCAATGTGAAAAGGTGCACCAATATTTGTATATGTACAAATACAAAAAATACTAGCATTATTTATTCCATATGTGTAAGAGTTGCCATTCTTGTGCAACATGTATGGTTCTTAGATAGGTAAACGTGAGGACACACATTCATAACTTTTTTTATGTTGGATGGATGAAAGAGCTGAGGGAAAAGTGCACATCTTTGTCTGACCGCAATTAACATGCAGAGTGTGATTGTTAGTATGAAATTGAAATAACATCGGAAATACAGATATAGATGTGAGAACATGTTTATATGATGTTAAATGTCTTAATTTTAACAGACATGTTTAATAAAAACATCCACGCTTACCTCGACAATTACCAACAACTCATAGTTAAAGTAAAAGTGATTTTGGACATTTATTGGTTATGAACAAATGTATATCGGATAAACATCGTATTGTATTGGCACAGATATCACTGATTTTGATCGGAAACACCTGTGCATGGAAAGGTATATTTAGAAGTGTGTCAAAAACGATAGTATAGCCTTATAGAAAATATATTTTTAGATTTTATATCTTTTTACAGATAGTTAGCAATCATTACAATTAATTGAAATACTTTTACTTTCATTTCTTATAAAGGAACACTAAAATAGGAACGGATTAGTTTAAAAATAGCATCCAATCACTTTAGATCAACAAAACAACATTCGCCTTTACGTTATTTTACTGTCCGAATTTTACTACTGATCTGTTCAGTTCTGTTTTGGTATTAGGATTTGGTCGTCTCTGCGTTTTTGTCAACTCATAACATTGGTATGGATTAGCAATCCTTTTACGAAAATGTACGTAACAAACAAATAAAAACTTATTATATGATTCGACATATCAATCTGACACCTATAATAATCATCAAATTACAACTTCAAAAGAACTATAAAATATGTATATCATCTCAACACCTCAAACATTCAAACTATGACATACACTTTACAACAGAGACACACATTAAAGAACATAGAGTCGTTGAGTCATCCTAGCACCTTGTAGTAGACCATGGGAGAAAATGAACATGTCAATAAACAAAAAGGCTATGAGAAAGTGGGTGGTATTAATGTTAACTGTTTGAAATATTGTCTTAAAATTATATGTACATAAAATCAGGGTTATGATTTTTGCATGTAGTCGTCGTAAACTATGTATTTTGTCTAATCATTTAATATTAGGTCAATAACGTTGTGGTTTTTAAAATCGAAAAATGTCATTTCAAAGACAAAAGTTGACATTATTATAATGCAAAAATTGAGATTTACTATTTTGAAACCTTTGTAATTTATGTAATTTAAAAAAAAACTTCAATGTTGGTCTTATAAAACCTTTCCAGGAAATGCTAATTTTAATCCATATTACACAAGTTTTATATATGTACAATGTAGGTTATTACTATAAAAATTAATGGGATTTGACAAGAAGTTAAGTATGAAGAATTAACATGTAAATTTTCATTGCACGTTGGTTAGTTGTCGACACAGTGGCATAATGAAAGAATGACTGTGTGTTTTTCAAACAATTGGTTTATGACTCGCAAATAGTATGAAACAAACAAAAAACAAAACAAATAAAGTTTTTGGAATTAATATTCAAAAATGTCAAAATTAAATTGAATATCCATGTTGTTAGAATCATAACATACTTGTAGTCTGGATGCAAAGACAACACCAAAACTGAAAAACTCGAAAATGATATAATTTCTGAAGTTTTGTTCTGTAGTACATGCATGTAAATAAGCGTATCGTATACTATAGGTTGATAAATAAATGAAAAAAATCTGCACAGAGAATTATTTAATTTAGTTCTATATTTATAAAAACAATCCTATTGATTTGATTTTTTAAGTGTTTTGATTTTGAACCAATAAATAACCCAGTTTGACTTGAAAAATGAGATAAATTTTCATTTTAAAGAGTTATTGCAGCTGGTTTATTGATAGAAATGGTACGATTTAAGGTCACGAAAGTGAAATTATGTCAGATTACTAAATCCGCAGTAATATCTTCTGACTAAATTCGTTTACAAATCACCGGCTTAGCTGATGGCGATTTAACTGACAAACTTGTCAAAACATATGATTGATTCGGGAAGTTTGTACCAATGACAGTAAAAATGTGTCCCAAAACACGTTATAGACAAGTGTGTAACATATGAATCGATGTCGGTGCAGAGAGAAATCCGAATTTCTATATTACAGTTCATCAGTCATTTTTGAAGTGGCCTGCCTACATTCATCAAACGATGAAAATATAATTTGTAATATATGATGACTTTATAAGTTAATAATTGTGTCACTTTATTACCACATTTATTAACCCCTATTAACATTGGTAATATTTACATTTGTGGACAACATTTTTCATTTCTTTTAGATTATATATAATTTGACTGCATACCCTTAGCCAGTCGATATTTTGTGATAAAAGGGTCAACTTTAATGAGAACACATTACATTGAACATGAAAAAAAACGACACATTCTTCAATAATGGAAACATGTTCAGATATATAAACCACTTTAATTCAATGCTGTCTTTCATAAAACAATTTTCAAAATACTGAAAGAGGAGTTTCGACTCAAAACATTACAATATAAAATAAGAAGATATGTTATGATTGCCAATGAGACAACTATCCACCAGAAACCAAATGACGTAGAATTTAGCAACTTAATTTCACCATACGGCCTTCAACAATGAACAAACCTCATACCGCATTGCGATTTATAAAAGGCTCAAATATAACAAAATGTATTTTTGGATACAGGACCTGATTTATGTAGAAACGATATACAAATATAATGAACGGTAACAAACGTAAACACTGAATAACAGGCTCCTGACTTTGGACAGGCACATTCAAAATATGGCAGACTTTTAAGCGTCTTGGTTTCCTGAATCGTTCGATTTATCAGTGTCTGAATGTCGTATACAGTTAAAGTCTTTAAATTTATCAAATAAGAAATTTGTATCATAACAATGCATTGTTTAAGTCAGCAATAGTCTCAAAGCTACTTTTAAAATGCTACCTTAAAACTTAAAAAAAAAAGACTGCTTATAACTTGAAGAAGACAAATATCCACCTAACAAGAATGTAAATAACAGATCAATGTACAGTTTCAACCATGAGCAAAACCCAAACCGTACTCTTACGTATTTCGATAAACTATATTTATTTTTATCTCATTCCCATATAAATATATGAAGATGAGGTATGAGTCAACAATTTTAGGGTTAAAGAAGAAGAAAGTATACGTTCAGGACAGAACTTTTAACTTCTCGGTAATTAGAGGAGGTAAGAACGACAAGTGACACAAAGCCTTACAATGGTCTATCATTGCTTTATACCACTTCATTTTAAGTCTGGTAGATAAACTCATCATAGATACCAGGACTAAATTTAGTATATACGCCAGACGCGCGTTTCGTCTACAAAAGACTCATCAGTGACGCTCGAATCCAAAAAAGTTAAAAAGGCCAAATAAAGTACGAAGTTGAAGAGCATTGATGACCAAAATTCCTTAAAGTTTTGCCAAATACAACTAAGGTAATCTATGCCTGAGGTAGAAAAGCCTTAGTTTTTTTCAAAAAATTCAAAAATTTGTAAACAGTAAATTTATAAATGTAAGTTAATAACCATATCAATGACAATTCATGTCAGCACAAAAAGTGCTGACTACTGGGCTTGTCTTATTGACAATCATGCCACATCATTGTAAGTCTGGTAGATAGTTGTCTTATTGGCAATCATGCCACATCATTTTAAGTCTTGTAGATAGTTGTCTTATTGACAATCATGCCACATCATTTTAAGTCTTGTAGATAGTTGTCTTATTGGCAATCATGCCACATCTTTTCAGTTGTGTCTTATACTTCCTCCAACATCTCATATATACTAATAGGTCACAATTGAAGAAGTAGGTTTCATGTACTGTTACAGGGCAGTGAATTTGCAAATTTTAATAAATGTCATATTTGAAAATATATCAATTATGGTATATTTACAAATGCAAATTTACATTTGACATTTGCCAATTTACAGGGATTGTATTATTTGAGTGTATCATGTAAACTATTTTGAGAACAGCATTATGAAAAAAATATTGAAGATTTAGATCATACTTTTTTGTTTAAATGCTTTCAAAATATAAACATCTGTTCAAAGTTTTTTTTTCAATATCTTTATAAGTGAAATATGAGGTCTGTATACTTAAAAACTAGAAGAGAAAATAACTTTATAGAAACCTCATAATATCCCCATAAATAGAGTTGATATCATAATATTCTGTTGAACCATATCATTATTTTAATATGAAAATGTGTCATTTAAGACTTTATTCTGACTTGAGGCAAAGGATTCTAATTTTCTAAACAAACTATTTCATGTGATCGACCTGATAAGACCGGTATCATAGTTAATCTACAAAATGAGTTTATAAATTGTTAAAAGGAGGAGCTTTTTAAGTGTGTATTTATAAAGTAATAAAATCTCTTTGTTATATCAATATTTGCACGTAAAACAGATTAGATAAAGCAATTTAGTTATTATTGATTGACTGAAAATCAATAAACGAATTTCTCTCAATGAAATCGGTTTTGAGAAAATATAAATATAACCCGAATAGTTCAGTCCCTCTCCGTAATTGACTCTCAAACTCGCAAACTCGTCTTGATATGGTCATCGTAGATCAGTAGAATATACCAACTGAATTATTCGGGATGTGTGAAATTTTGATTTTGCTGACCATCACCAACATGTTAAAAATTATCGGATTTTTTTTTTCATTTTCCTAAACACTGAATTAATAGTCTATATTTTACTATTCAATTACTTTTCCATACAAGTATAAGTTTATTACTAACATGATGTTAAAAAGTGACTTTTACTGTTCTAAATTTTCGGTGGAAAATGAATATAATTTTGAATTAAAACAAAATTTAATAAATTGTTATTTCATTGCTTTATCTATATTCGGTAAAGTTCCATACATTTTACTAATGCGTATGTTCATGTTTACCAATAATTCACTTCTTCAAATAATTATAGAGTTTTCAATTCAGATGCATCAAGGACCATATGACGATATTGATTGATTTTTGGTTGTCTAACGTCCAGTGGAAAATATTTCAAGCATTTTCAGGACGACAATAGGACTAGAAGGCGAGTATCTACTGATAAGACCGAAATGTTTTGGTCGGGAGTGCCAACCATTTTTTCAAGTGGCCACCAGACGCTAAATCACTATAGTTAAGTTACATACCAGCTTTGATTTCTTGGGTATACGTCAACAAGACAGAAACCAGACAACAAAACAATCGATCATCTAGAATAAGAGCAACATGCGTCTTAAACAACAGACGGTTGTCTCATGATAAAATATGAAAAGTTCTAAATCGTCCATAATCAAACAATCTGACTAGATGTACCAGCATCGTATGGACTACAGGCAGTCTGGGATAGTGAAAGTCTAACTAAATATTCGCAGATCGCTTTCTTGGGAGTCTTTAGTGGATGAAATGCGTGTATGGCGTATAAAATTTGAAGCCTGGTATCCATGAGGAGTTTATTTGTATCATACTTCGCAAAATGTAACCGAAATATTTGCAGATAAAGACCTAATAGATTTTCCAATGCGATTGGTTTTTACGTGACTATTGGAGAAATCAAAAGCACGTGTAACCTAATATACTAACATCGCATAAGAAAGCATTTACTAGTAATCTCAATCATTTTCAAAAGACAATAAAGGCAGACGTTTCTGTCCATAATGATCGAATTCTGTTTCCGTCGTTTGCTGTTTAACTGGACATTTCTGAGCAGCGCAATTACCATTGTCTTCAGCGGAAAGAGCTGTGATTTTAGGTAGACAGTTAAGAAATATCGTAATTAACGTGATCTTCCACGAGACTTCTACGTAATTAAAGAGCGTTTGTTGTCTTGTAAGTGTTAAGAAGAACGGACATTTTGATGATAGGTGTGAAGAAAGGGAAGCAAATACTAAATGAGAATTATAATTAAGTCTGAAAGATTGTGACGTCAAATATTTGTCTTCCAGTAACTATTATATTTCGCGTTGGTTACTGTTTCATTGCTAACATGCACTCAGTTTTTGGATAGTTCAGGTTTGTTTTACCAAAGAGGCTTTAAACCGATAGAACATTGAAGTTATTTTTCAGCTAATTCAATAAAAAGAAAAAAATCCGTGACAAAAAAACTGATTTCCGAGAAAAACTCAAAACGGAAAGTCCAAAATCAACTGAATAACAAAATCGAAACCTCAAACACATCAAACGAATGGACATTTTCAATAAATATGATTTTCTTTACGTTACTTTCGGAAGTTAAAAGTGCAAGTCACTATAGCTTTCATCATAAATTAATATTTCATAATAAAATTATAAATTTAAGAACTTAAAATAGTTTAATGAATTATAAATATATCTGAGACATTTCTGTGGGATTAAGTTTCAAACCACGTGAAGCTGGCACTAACATATTCGAAACCATTAAGCATGAAAAAGGAAGCATCAAAGTTTATTCCATGTCGACTGTTAAATGGGGAGAAAATCGATCACTAAAATCATTTCTAAAAAGGACATGATTTTAATTTGATGTCTCTTGTCAAAAGCAGATTTAGCCTCTTGTATCTGCTTAACCTGTCGATATTCCGAAAGTGATCTCTGATGCAGGACCGCAGTTAATGTCTCAGGATCGCAGCTAATGTCTTAATTCATCGATTCTTGGATGATTATTATGTTAAATTTTACAGTTCATACAATGGATGAAAGATGATCGTTTTCACGTTGATTTAAATAGAGAAAGAAGAACAGCATCTGTTGAAATCGGACACATAAGGTGTTTGCAATATTAATTTTTCGTCGGGCATTTATATTGGGGCCAATGGGGACTATAAGTAAAAATTGGTTAGTGAAAGGCTTTACTTTTATAAAGCAGGAAAATATAATGGTTCTTTTATGAGTTCATTTTGTATATCAAACCATGAATAAAAGCGAAATAGTCCTTTCTTGGATGTTGAGAGGGATATTAAATGTTTTGCAGTCATGACCCCTGAATAAGGCCTCGATTACGCCATTTATTTTTACGTCCCACTGGGTTAAGACGTGTGCCCTTTTATGAAAAAGGTAAAAGGTATGAAAATATTTGAATTACTAATATCGATTAGGCACAGGTTTCAAATAAAAAGCTTCATAACATTCTATCAATTTTGTATATACACAACCTTACAGTGATTTTAAATTTCAAATATTGGTTTAGTGAATGGATGCAGTTTTCTGTTTTGAAATATTTGTAACATATGGTATACAAAGATATATATTAAAAGAATTATACATATTAAAACGAATTCCGTTCCAAAGCTTCTACACAGAGTGCAACAAACGTATCTATCCCTTACAAAACCTACTTATCAGTGTGGAACCAGAGTACCCATCCCGAACTATAAACCCACTTACCAAGCAGGGTGTAACTAAATTTTCCCATCCCTAACTAAACCCACGTATAAGGGTGCAACTAGAGTATCCATATCGAACTATACACTTACCAGGGAGCAAACAACGTTCCCATTCCTACCTAAACCATCTTAATTGTTACAATATAAAACACTTTTTGGTTTGGAAAATACATTTTACTTGCGTTCAAGTAACATGTTTTCAATCTGCAGTTAAACATGTATTAAAATTCTAAATTTTCACCTCAAATATGAGTCAAACGTAATTCCATATGCACTGATCCACTATTTCTTATTTCTGAACATTCCTTCTTCCCGAGGAGTCACTTCTAGAATGTTTGGCACCGGTTGAACGTGATAAAACTTCAATGTGTATTTTATTAATTTACATGTCGACGAAGATCCGAATAATTTAATAGAAAAGCAAATTTACTAATAAAAGACAATATTTACTTTTTACTTGTAAAGTGGATTAGTACATGCAAGATATTGAATGGGTAGACTATACCACTCAACTTTGACTAGTTATGCAAACACTGGAAAGATTCAGAATAGAATACTGAAGAGCCAATTCTGGCATATGCGTGTGGCTTAAGCAGACGACAGCCTCGACTACAACCGGACTGAAACACTGCTTTCTAATATAACTGAAGAAGAATTTGTATTTTAATCTATTTTGAACCAAATAACCTTTTCTTACATCAAAATAAAATTGCTGGGTTTGAAGGGTGAGGAATTTGAGTTTCATACGATTTCAAACTTCCAACAAATATATTATATTAAAAAGCAGGTATCTCTGGGTTTTTGTTTTTGTTTAGATCTATTTTCGTGAGAGTTTTGATCGTTTTATAAACTGGAAAATAGAAAATATAAACTATTAAAAAAACGTTTAATTTCCCAATATATCCCAACATTATCTATTATACCGAATAAAGGAGTTAATACAATTATTTAAGTTGTGTCCTTTTAAAAGTAAGTATCGTTTATTTTTTAAAAAACACAGTCCCAATATCCAAATCAACGAAAATGAATTTACCGCCCATCCAAATATTTGCAAGCCTTCTAAGGATATATTGTCCCCAGTCGTCAATTTCATGAGAATAATCCCCAAAACTGGCCCATATAATATATACGAACATTTACTTTAACGAAAATAACATGCAATTCATTTCTTCTTGTCCAAATTCTGGTACAAAATAAACTCTGAAATGCCTTATTTATTTATCTCGCTAGACAATATAGGCATAAGGGATTACAAGGTTAGTAGAGTTCAAGTCCGGTTCATCAATATACCATATATTTTTGGTGATTCCCAAAACATGATGAAATTCTATAAATATCAACAGGTGTAAATAACAACAACATCAGTGAATCAACGCCATGGACAAAGATAAATGGTCTTCATAATGGACATTATATATTTTACAAGTAGGGGGTGTAATTACAAGGAAACGTTGTCAAACAACTTGTAAAGGTATTCTGAAACATTTTTCATAAGATGTGACAAAAAAATGACAGACTTATCATTACCCTTAAAACATATAATCTGCCATCTTGTGACAGGAACTTGTCGTTCTTATGTCTTTACTTTTATGAAATTGGTATTTTCTCAACCATTTGGGGGCAGTACATATGCGTATTCAATATTCTCTATCCACGTGACATTTTTTTGTAAATAAAGAAAAAAAAGGGGTACTATATTTTGGTAAAGATGTTAAATAACTACACTGTCCAAATTTCAAAAAAATAAATTCCACTTGGCAAAGTGAAATTGGTTTGAAATAAAACAGATTTTGATCTGTAATAATCTGGGTTTAGGATGCAAGAATGATTTGTAATCTGTTTATGGTTTCGTGTGTTTAAGAAGTCATTTTTCCATACAAATATGTCTAACTGTTCTTCTTGAAATCCAAGCAAGAAAAAATGGGCAAAAGAACAAGGACATAGCTACATTTGACGGCGCGGTCTATCATAGTCAGTCAATAGCAAACAACTACACTTATTCCAGGAATTTTGCTCATAACAATAAAACGACTTTTCCGTTATTTAGAAATTAGTACGATTGCAAAATTAACAACAGAAATGTCTAAATAAAAATCCCGTTTACTTGTTTTGTATAGTCAAGCGATAAATAACAATTATCTATATTTACTTGTATAATCATATATTTTAATGTTTTAACCTCAATACTCCGCATTTTCATTATTTATCTAATTTTACCATATTTTTAAATTAGTCAAATTTAACCACTTCAGTCACAGGATAAATCAAGGCTAAACATGTTACGTTAAGATCGAATATAAGTTATAAGTTTTCTCAATCAACTTCCTAATTAATTAGACAATAAATTTCAATTTGATATTAAATATGTGAATCATCTGTGCATAGTCTCCCATAAAAGACACCACAAATATTTTTTTAATTTAACCGCAGAAGTCAAGATACAGATCAAATCTATTAGTTGTTTTTCTCTAAGGCGTAATTAATTAGCTTTGCTTTCGAATTAAAAAAAAAAACGATTATACATAGAAAACTGCATGCGATTTTTCATGTGCAATTATGTATATTTGTAATAAGCATAGATACATCTTTTCATCTATTCTTATTTTGTTTTTTAAATATTTAAAAAGACAACAAATAAATTATTTTGTTTTTTAAATATTTAAAAAGACAACAAATAAACAAACTCTCAAAGTTTTTTTTTTTTAAAAGGTTTTACAACCCCCTATAAGGATAACTTATAAAGCAATCAACATGTCAAATATTATGATTTAATTCTTTAATTCTTTTTACATATTTTTATACTTATGTAATTTATTGTCAATATTTGTTCTGATCAAAAGATTGAAATGCCTCCCAGAAACAAACCAAAATGTGGTTTACAGTTCTGTAAAATATATGTTTTCTTTTGTTAAGCTTTGATTATAACCGTTCTCATTGGGGCTTAGTTCAAGATTCTACATCTAGATAAAAACAACTGACCGTTAGAAAAATAATTGTTAAAATGAAATTAATTTTCCTATTTTCATATACAAATAATTCAAAATTCTAACGAGTATCGATGAAAAAAATAGATTTTCAAGTATATAACATGATATGTTAATAGTATATTCGCTTCTTTTTTCTGCATTATGCTATTTTAAGACCTTTAAATACAAGTTTATTCATTGTATTATCAAAGTTTATAAGAATTGTAATTATAGAATTAAATAAATAAATATGTGGCTTGATGAGTTTGAAACCGGTCGCAAATTTCCAGTTTACTTTTCATTTCTGAAATACATGCAGCGAATGTGGTGTCCTATCATATATATATTATAAATGATAAACTTTATATTTAAACCTGAAATTTAAGTAAAATTGAAATATCTTTGGTGTGGTTATTACTAAAAACAGTCCTTAAAAAATGTTAAAATTTGATAGTGTTGATCGTTAATTGAAGTATTGAATTTAATATCCTTCTTTTTTTTAATTTGTGGCTCGCCAAATCTTATACTTTTAACCAATACTATTTAATCTTAATTTTGTTGAAATTGGAAAGCGACAAAAATAGAAAAAAGAAATGCCAAAAATAAACATATAGAAGAATGTGAATTGTGAATTTTCAAAATCATATGTTTTTATAATCATATCACATGAAAAATGATATTTCCGATAAAATGCATGCTGCGTATCTTTCAAGATTATACCGAGTATATTATTTTAGATAAGACTGCATTATTTTGAGAATGCATTTCAACACAATAATTTGTTAACTATTTTTTTTTCTGCACGAGATCTGTTATCTATTAGCATCTACCAATAAACCATTTGAAAACAAGAGGAATAACATTTCTCTCGGTAATTTACAAGATTCCGATGCAATGAAAGCATTAAAACAAGACAAGTAACTATTAGACAAAATTATTAACCAGATACCACGAGATTTTCTTCCTGTGGTTTATGTGTATTCCTATTGCGTCAAAAGGAAAACTCACTGGGGAGAAACATACGTATACAAACAAAAATGTCATTATACCGATCATAAACTGTCAAAAAATAGAACGTTACAATGTAACACAGTAATAAACAAAACATGGACTTTTTTACACTACCTGTTTTCGGGGTGTTCCGTTTTATTTGCATCCACCGGAACGGCTTTGTTTGCAGTTCTTGTCCAGAAATAGGCTCCTGTTTTATTTGTGTTGCATGTGACGGTTGCTGAAGTGAAGAACCATACGGGTTTGACAACGAACAGGATCCGTAATTTTCTAAACAAGCGTTAGGATAGTTTGTCCGTCCCGGAGATAGACTCATCTGAGCCCCTCCGAGATGAATGTCACCGTTTATTGTCAACCCATTATGATTATGCCCATTTAAGTAATTGTCCACCAAATGGCTTTGGTTTTCAGGTAGATCATATCCGGAATTTCTCGAATGTCTTGGAATGATAGTGGAATTAACTGGATATGAAAGACACTGTCCGTTTCCAAGTGAAAGGTCTACTCCGGACAAATTGTGTGGAATGACATTTTCTGATCCGTAATAATTTTGTCCCGTATCTAACGAACGATTATTAACAGCATTATATCCATAAATATTATTTGGGATTTCTGAATTAGAATAACCGTTTCCATAATGTTGCGAATCTAAGTTACAAAGTGTGTAATCACTCTCCGTATTCATAATTTAGAACGTTAAATTGTCAATAGGGGTGCCTAAATTAGCCCGTCGATCTAAAGATAAATCTAAAATAAATGAAGCTAAATTACAACTTGAAAATGACAAGATTAGAGAGACTTATACCAGCCACGTGACAATATCTATCCAATCACGATCAATTTAACTACATCAGTTGGTAGTCAACGTTTGATTGATGGATTATTTCACAAACTTACTCAGCCGTAACGGAGACGTCGACGTCCTTAAAAACAATCATCAATGCTTTATGAACTCGTTTTTTCTGTTTATTTTATGCAAAACTCATACAACATGATTGGTTCTGATTCTTATATCAATATTTATTTTTCTAACGGTATTGTTGATTTTTGTATTGGATGGTATCATAACTCGATTATATCATCAAAGAACAAAATCGTTTTTTTTTGATTTACCTATACAGGTAAAATATGATATTATTTTCATATGATTTGTATATGATCTGCCAAAGTCAATAGACCGTAACAAGATACACATGGGTTAAATTTTTGTTTGGAAAATACATAATTTATCGCAATATTCATTTTTCGTCAAGTGGTTTTATTTTAGATAGCTCGGTATGAAGTATAATATATCTGTCATCGTTGTAAAGCAAAACCACCACGAATGCATTTGCCATATTTCCCAATCAGCGGGGATACCCAAAGAAAAAATAACTTTCAGCATCTAAAATTCTTATTGTAGCCAGCCAAATCTCTGACAAAGAAAAATCTATTCAAGATGAGAAAATGTTTTCGTAACACCATGATTCCAAAATAACTATTTTACATTCAACAAAGGGTTTAACGCTGAGAATATTTTATTACCAAATATTATGAAAATAATTTTGATGTTTCCAAGGAGAATTTTATTTACTTTTTAAAAGAGTTGTTGGGAAATTGAACTATTGAACGGTCAGTAATTTTCATTTTAAACTCGGGTCTCTTAACATGCAATTACTCCGGTTTCAAGAAACTATTTTCCCACGGACTTACTTATAGTTCGTCATGTTGCAATATTTGTGCTCTTACTACAGTTTTATCCTTTTTCACGAAAATGATTTGCGTTCAATTGCAGAATTTTGATAAATACAGTTGTACTGCGAAACAAATCAATCTATATTGAAAATATCAGTTTCAAGTATTTTTAAAATAAGTATATAAAATCTCGAATTCATTCATTAATCTTGAATTTGATGCGACTGCAAAACAGGTTAGAGGTTAAGCTAGTTTGATTCACCATTTTCGACATAATTAAATGGCTGTACCAAGTCAGGAATATGATAGTTGATGTCCATTCGTTTGATGTGTTTGAGCTTTTGATTTTGCCGTTTTGAATTTTCCTCTGAGTTCAGAATTTTTGTAATTTTACTTTGTACTGTGAAACAAAATTGTCATATTGAAAATATAAGATACAAGTATTTAAAACTAAGTATATAAAATCTCGAAATCATTCATTTGCACAGAATTTGAATAAAAAATATCATTAAAACCAAGTATCCGCTCAACAATCTGTAGGTATACTCCCGAGATTATGGTCTTATAACGTTCCAGGTACTTAAATGATACTTTATCTTGATAGATTTTTATCTATTAATTTACAACTGAAAGTGATACCTTAAGTTCATTTAAATCATTTACAATAATAAAATAATTATGGTATCTGCAAAATGCTTGTATGTTTTCATGCTTTAGGCAAATATTTGTGTGATGATACTTTTGCATGTTGAAAAAAAAAGAATAAAATTGAAAATACAAAATTAGTTAAAAAATGTTTTTTTTTTTAAATTAAAAAATATATATACCTTATTTACCGGTAAACATGATAAATAACACACATATACACATTAAATTAAATAGTCAATTATTTCATTCACAATTTGCCTGAATGGGGCCAGCTTTACATGTTATTGGAGTGAACAGAACAACTCTAAACTTATTTACAATTTGCATACACCTACTAAGTTCCAAATTTCGACTCTTCAGGATGACTTGACATAATCATTAACTATACTAATTTTTTCGTACTAATATACAGTTATACCAAGAGCCAACAGTGGCGTAGCCAGGGGTAAATGGATTTGGATGCCAAACTGTCGCAAAAAAAGTCGCCGAGCGGATCGATGCGGAAAAAGAATTGGGACCATTTTATGCAGAAATATATATTTTCTGCCTTTTTCTTTGAATGCATTTGTTAGTACTTTCCCCTGGATTCCGACATTGGTTAGATTTTTGTTTCAAATCCATTTATAAAAGCCTTGAAAATATTGAATAGGGTTCCAATGATAACTTTATTATTTACGAAATTAACAATCAGAATATTTACAACAACAAGTTCAGCTTTCTTCCCTTAAGAGATGCATATTTTGTAATAACATTTTGTCTATCCATTTCAACATCTCTATAGATATGCAGCATAGCAAGCGCCGATAGACGGTTTGTTCTCATCGTGGTTCGCAATTATGTTTTGATTTTGTTCGTTGCACTAAAAGATCTCTCTGCTGTGGCTGTTGAAGCTGGTATTGTTAGAAGGACAGGTATTATAGCAAAAATGTTCGGATAGAGATTTTTGTTTGTTTTGACAAGTGTTTCATGGAGTGTCTTTGGTTTCGTTTCCAACGTGGTCATGCTCCATCTGGATTTCCAACGAAAAACTTCTTCTTTGAGTTGTTCAAGAGTGTCAATATCGTCTTTGTAAGCATTGTAACCTTTTCAATGTGATCTGATGTCTATTTCTTTAGTTTAACTGGAACCAAATATTCTGCAAGAAGCCTATCTTCTGATTGAATTAAACTTGATTCCAATTCCTGAACGAGATGGTCAAGAAAAACATAGAACAGAGAAACCATCCAGTATTCTTGTGGGTCTTATACAGGGTGGTTTGCTTTGTTTATTTGGCGCCCGTCGCGACGCGGTGTACACAAATTTAGTTCAAAATCTGTATAAAGTATAGCGGCTAAGAAACCACCGGCTTTTTCATCTCGATTATCACGGAAATATGGCATGAACAACTACGAGGAAGGCCGACTTAAAGGTGAACAAAGAATCCGCTCGAGCTGACCATCTAGTTTCACATTACGTTGTTAGCTTGGATCGTTTTTCCATGGCTTCCTTGACGTTTTCATCACAAGTACGAAGTTCAGTTGCGAAGGCATTGAGTGTATTTGCTGAATAGTCAAACGCAAATGCAATATCCTGAACAGTTCCCGTCAAATTGCCAAAACACGGTTTTTTTGAAGAATGTATGAGAGCCAGTTTAAGTTGGTGGACCTTGCAATGCACGCATGTTGCTGTAATGTACCTTATAAACATCTAGTGATTGTTTCGCCCTTTGTGTTATCAGGTTCCACAAAAAAAAAAGAAAATATTCCCTACATCTTTGGTCCCTGGATCTATAAATCTTAAACAAATAGACATTTGTTCCTTAGTTGACTTATCCATACATTCATCGCCAAGCACAGAATAGAAACAAGCTTCAATACAATCTTCGACTATTTTATCAAAAATCAGTTTCCTGCACATTATCAAAATATCATTCTGAACCTCGGGGGAAGTATAATATTTGTACCTTGCAGTAGTACTCTGAATGTGTTCTTTTAACAATGGATCATCTTCCGCGAATTCACGTAGGATTATCATGAAATTACTTCTTTCTTTGGTATGATCCCTAATAGCAATGTTCTGTTTACAACACAGTAGTAATGCTCGAATAATTTTATCAAGGATATGACGGTTTCTTAGAACTTGCTCTTTTTCGACGAAGAAAACGTACTTATGACCGATTCTTTTTTTCCCGATTCCACTCTTAAAATGTTCGGCCGCAACTTCCGACAATGCATGACACGATCCTTATTTTTCGTGACGAGTACCAAACTCTGGAAACTTTAACCCAACCAGTAACCGGATTAATGAACAGTTTGTCTTTGGCACCTTTATCCGCGAAGACAGTACAACTTCCGTAATTAAGTGCGAACGTAGATATTGAATATCTTAGCCATGGATGCTCTTTAAACCAGGATGCATTCAGTTTTTTCTCCCGACCATAGCTTACCCTACAATTTAACCAAAACTTTAAATCAAAGATCGTTCCATTATTTTAATTTTAAATACAAACACAAAGAAGACAGGATATTAAAACAAAGCAAGGCCCAATGCATGATTCCCGGATTCCCCTAACTAAGCTTAGGCCCCTAAGTAAGCATGGGGGTCACTTCTATATTATATTTGGTTTTCTCGAAACTACCATCATTCAATTCATAAATATTCAATGCAAAAGTTTAACACACAAACTCATATTTGAAAGCTCGAAAACGGACCAATACAGTGGCACTTCTGTTTATGGAACTTTGAAAAAATATAATAAAAAAGGGACGAAAGATACCAGAGGGACGAAAGATACCAGAGGAACATTTAAACGAAAGAAACCGTGTAGTAACTGAGGAAAACAAACGAATTATCAAAGAAGTATAAATGCTCGATTTCTCTTCTGTTTCATCCATAAGGTAAATAAAATAACAGAAAGTGGTAAAGCCTTCTTGATTTGTTTTATTAAAGGAGTATGAACGACATACCTCGATCATTTGAAATCAATATAACAATATTTCAAATACACTACATTTGTCTTCACGACAGAGTCCCTGAATAAGATTTAAGCAACGCATAAGACTGATCAGCGCGTAAGAACTCTCAAAAGCAACACAACGAGTGCCATATGTGGTGCTGGAGCTGCTCAACATTACAGAGCATATGATAACATCCGGGACCCCGGGTTTCAGTTGGTTTTGTCTTGCTCAGTCTTGAGTTTTTCTTTGTTTTGTTTTGTGAACCGTTGTATGTCTTTTTGTGTTTTTTCGTTTTTTTGCCATGACATTATCATATATAAAAAAGAAGATGTGGTATCAGTTTGTTTTCAATCTATGTCTTTGTTATCTTTGCCTTTCTTTTATTAACTCTATATATTGATGTTGATGGCAGTTCAGATATGATATAGCTATAATTTAGTTTGCGTCGAATGATATACCTAATCAAAATAATAAGTTTAAATCTGAAATCTTTATTTTATATATACATTATCTTTTAGATACAAAGAATGTCTTCTTATACGTTTTTTTAGATAGATAAATACTTAAAGTGTGCCAAATTTGATCAAAAGTTCCAGTTTTGAACTATTTCCAGGTGCTTCAAATGCATTCAGTCATACGAATCTGTGATCTGGTAAATTTTTCAAAGGCTGAAAGACTTTTTTAAATAGCTATTCATGATGGGAAGTGAATATTCAGAAAAAAGTCTTTACCTCTACTATCCTCCATTAAAATTATACAAGACCATGGCAAATAAAATCAGTACACGAACGATACAGTAACAGCATATTTAAAAGATAGTTGAAAACCAAAAGATAATGGAAACTTTAGTTTAAACTACTAGTATATGAACGTTTTTGTTTGTTATCAGACTTCTCAGTGCATGGGTATCGTTGGCTTCTATCATCGTTTTGTTTTTGTTTTCGTTGTATGTTTTTTTACATATCAGATATAAAAAATTGTGGTATGAGTACCAATGAGCCAACTCTCTCATCCAAGTCACATTTTGTAAAAGTAAACCATTATCGGCCAAAGTAAGGTCTTCAACACGGAGCATTGGCTCTCACCGAAAAGCAAGCTATCAATGGCCCCAAAAATGTGCATATCAGTTGCAGAAAAAACATGCCACCCTATAAAACTTGTTGTTACACGAGACATGGATTTAACGTCCCCATTCAAACAGGACGTGGCTGCGTATTTATACATCTCGTACACAAAACACGTACACCCCGTTTGGTCAAGGTTTTACACTGTAAAAATAGTGCTTAGAATTTAAACGTGTTGCAAGACTTATGTGCTTATGAAAGTGTTTAATTTCTAAGCATTAAAAACTAAACATGTTTTGGCTCTCAGCACTTCGCACTAAACATGTTTTGGCTCTCAGCACTTTGCAATAAACATGTTGTTGTGCTAAACATGTTTAGCTACATCGTCAAGTATATGAAGCTCAACGTGTTTAAATTCTAAGCACTTTCAATATTTAGACACTTTCCTAAACACGTTTAGAATTACAACACATTTAGGCCGAAGACGGCATGCATACCACGTGCTAATTTTTGAGCGGGAAGAAGAAACAAAGAACCCGAAGTCAAAGGCCACGCTGTTTACTTCTGACCATAACTGACCGTAACTTAACTGTTTCAGAAAGGTAAGGAGTTATAACTATACTGATTTTTATTTTGTACTGCCAATTTTAAATGATTATTGACAGTTATAAGTATTATGTACAAGTACACTACCTTATAGTCAATGCAGGAGAAGAAAAAGGGGGAACCATCCCACGAAACAAGTGCTTGTAAGAGCTATTAGTGTTCAAACTATTTTGTGTAAAAATAAGAGTTATTTAATGTTATATCATGCAAGTTAGCACTTATTATATATATATATGTTCTTGGAAAGGAGTCCGTGAGGACAATTTTCATTTGGTACTCCTCGGCAGATTATAATGGAACATGAAGGGAAGCGGAATCTGCCGAGTGCATCATTCGCAAAACCAGTGTCATATCGAGTTCATTGTTTTAGTAAGCACTTCCTAAATGCACAATCAACATTTGCTCAAAATAAATAAAAAGATGCTTGTTTTTCTTCAATAGTTATAAGCCGTTGTGCTTTCTTATATTTTTATTGATATGTATTGTTTTATTCTAGATGAGAGAAGTGCAGAGGAAATCATTTGTCTTGACATGCTAAAAGAGGAGATAATGCACAGTAGCAACTTTATTGCTAGGTAAGAATCCGAAGTGTATTTGATTTTAAAAATGTCAATATATATTTGATCAAATGAATGATATTAAGCATGAAAAGAAGTTTTATATTAAAAATATCAATTTACTCATCAGTACATTTATGCTTTTATACCAGTGTTCTAATGTTGTTATCTTGATCTTAAATCATGCATTTACTTTTTGGTGTTGTAGTTCGTATACTTATATTTTTAGATTCATTCTACATAGTTGCTTATTAATATTTTTCTATCTTTCAGGCCAGTGACCAGCAGTTGGGTATTAAGAAAGGAGAAGCTCTTATTGACTTGTAAAATGAAAACAGGACATTTTCAAATTGTTTTGATTGGTCAATATTATGTATATGTACGTTGCTATGAATTTATGATTTTATGAGTTTATATTTGATTGTGTTCAATGATTAACTGGAAATAAACAATTACATAAATTCCTTTGTTTCATATCTTGTAATTTTGTTTTTAATCCTAGAATTAGTATAATAATAATTTCATTTCAAAAGTTCTAGACTGTTTAATGAATATTTGAAATGAAGAAAAATGCAATAGTCGAATGTTGACAATTGAATTAAAGAAAATACTCATTCAGATTGAAAAGGTATTAGTCACAATCAATTTGAATTGGAAATTCCAGTTTCGTAGTTTGATGCATTTGGCCCCCTTTTGTGATGGTATGAACACATGTAGTATTGAAAGCTATCATACGTTTTACAGTCTAGCCTTCCGGAATATTAGTTTATTTGGGGTCTAATGAAGTAACGGCTTATCGCACTAAAACGATACACATGTTTCTTCACGACCCTTTATGGTCTAAACATGTTTACATTCAAAACACTTCACAGCTAAACGTGTTTCCTGACAAAACACTTCAGAACTAAACATGTTTCCAGATACAACACTTTACAACTAAACATGTTTACAGTCTAAGCACAATTTAGCAAAACATGTTTCTAGTCTAAACACTTTACATCTAAACATGTTTACAGTCTAAGCACTTTATAGCTTGACACGTTTAGGCTGTTAGCACATTAAATATTAAACATGTTTAGATTTAAAACATGTCAAAAATCGGTTTCACAAATGTGTTTAGGAAAGTGTTTAGGCTCTAAACACCATTTTTAGAGTGTACCGACGGATCGGATGAAATTTCCAATGACCATATAATATTCATATACACCACCGCTAATCCTTTTGGGAATTCACATTTAAAAATATAGATTTATATTTTCTGGTAAGACTAATTTACAGCTAGAAAATGCATCAATAATTTTGTTGTGTATAGGCTAGTTTTATTAAGTTAGGGTTAAATTTTAATAAAGTTTTTTTTTTATTTGGTACAAATATTTCATTTCAAAGACTTATGTGCAATGATAGTGTGATCATTACCGAATTTTAGTTATTAATGATATTAAGAACATTTAGTAGGCTTATATTCTAAACAAGGATTTGTATGGTAACTATACAAATCCATGTTCTAACTAAGAACCACTTTAAAAAAAAACAATGACCCGTTAAATCGTACGACAATATTTTTTATATCGTGACAGGACAGAATTTAATAAAAAAAAAATTGTCTGGCTTAAGGATGGTTATATCAGTACATTAATATCTAAACCACAACTTGTATTTCCTGATTAAGCTTACATGTACTGTTAGATGCAAATTAATCTTAGATTGGACTATTGTAAAGCATTTCTGCGTACGCTTTCAAGTTGCTAATTTTACAGTGCTATAGTTTATTTTGTAAATATAAACAAAAAGATGTGGTATGATTGCCAATGAGACAACTCTCCACAAGAGACAAAAAAGACACAGAAATTAACAACTATAGGTCACCGTAGGGCCTTCAACAATGAACAAAGCCAATACAGCATAGTCAGCTATCAAAGGCCCCGAAATGACAATGTAAAACAATTCAAACGAGAAAACTAACGGTCTTATTTATTAAAAAAAAAAGAACGAAAAACAAATATGTAACACATAAACAAACGACAACCATGCCTGCACTGAATTATAGGCGCCACATACATTCACAATGTGGCAGGGTTAAACATGTTAGCGGGATCCCGACCCTCCCCTAACTAGGAAGTTTGTATATACATTAAAACAGTTATAAACTTATAATGAAATGATCAGAAATTGATAATTACTCATTTTACTGGTTCATTTCAAAGTTTTAATGGCTTTAGTTATCGACACGAACTATACTTCTGTTTTGGCAACATATCTTGGTGGAGTACCTCGCTCTCTATATGCTAAAGAATCTTTACAACTCTAAGATGGGGTTAGCCCTCATATCAAACACATCATCTTAATTCTTAGTTTATAGTCTTGTGTTTACTTGGTAACAGTATTTGTTCTTTCTTGATTTTTCCTTTGTTATATTTGATACTATAGTATATATAAGATATATTTTTCCTGAATAGTAACAAACAGGATTCGTACGCACATGGGAGTGCACCATATGCACTCTTTCGCTATTCATTCTGGAATAAGTATAAACAAAACAAAAAATAACGGTCTTCTATGGAACGCCATGACTGCCTTATGTTAATGATCAGCATTATATGCAGTGTGCATACCATAATATGCAGTGCTCACAACATTATATATCAATCTCATCATACATCAAACATCATCATCACCAACATCGATCATCACCTTCATCAACAAAAAAAAACGTATAATGTTGTGACCACTTCATATAATCTTGTGACCAGTGCATATAATGCTTGGACCACTGCATGCATATAATGTTGTGAGCACTTCATATAATGTTGTGAGCACTGCATATAATGATGTGAGCACTGTATATAATATTGTGAGCACTGCATATAATGTTGTGAGCACTGTATATAATGGTGTGAGCACAGCATATAATGGGGTGAGCACTGCATATAATCAGTGGTGTGAACACTGCATATAATGCTGATCATCAACATAAGGCAGGCATGGCTTTCCATAGTCTTCTATACATATCAAAGTCGTACATGTACGTATATTAACGGCATAACCGCTTTAATACGTATATTTTAAACAATTATCAGTCCCATGTTTCTATTTTAACATGACAGTGTAAATATGAACAAATCCGTTATTATGTAAACCTATAAACATGTTAATCATTAACACTTATTTTGACAGTGTGGTTGTATTTGGAAATATTTAGATTTAAAAAACGACTAAGATAAATTGACTAACGATTTGTTTCGAGATTTGGAGCAACAGTTAAAAATATTTCATTCATGGCAAAAGCAGAAAAAGAAATATAAATTGATGTATAGTTTTCATAAAGTATCAAATACTTTATGCATAACCGGGACATCAGCAATTGATGAGCACACATGCTTTTATGGTAATCATTTATGAAAACCCCTACTCAATATTACTATCATGAGTCATACTTTGTGCATGTACCAATATAGTACGATTTGCTACTTTCTAATATAAATACGTTTGATGCGGCCGTGCTAGCACCGTAGTTTTGATTTACTTCGCTACATGTACACTCAAGAACTACCAAACATCGGAACTAATTGTATGGTTCAGTGTTCATTTTTCGAAAATGGGTTGGCTCCAGCAGTAATGCTAAATGCAAAAGGCATTTTGAATTTGTTTTATAAAAGTTAATAGAGGGCTGAACCTAACTGAGCTAAGGAACGTTACTTATGATTTTGAGTACAAAGTAATATAGAAGAAGAATAAAGAAGAAGATATTTTAATTCCAATTATGGGTCCTAAAACATTACAACATCAATAATTTTCATAAGTAGATACTTGTGCAAAAAGAGGAAAATAATCTTTTGTCACATAAATTTTCAAATGAATAAGTATACTCAAGCCCAAAATTTTGCATGACACTGCATATTTTCATTCATGGCCAATCCATTCCAGTAACCCCAGAAAAATTCCAATCAACCGGTACAATTCAGAAAGAATTCACGCATCGTCAATACCGATTAGTATATTAATGTCAGTTTCTTCATCAACATACATGAGCCGAAAACAGTGGCCAATCCAGAAATTTTCATTAGGAGGGGGCATTGACTGCCTGAGAGGGGATCCTCTCCAGTTATGCTTTTGTGATTCCCTATATAATCTAAAACATTTTCCCCATTAAAAAGTACCGGGCACCCTGTCCACCTATAAACCCGCCTCTGATGTCAAACCTTCTCTATAAATTCCGTAAATAAAAACGAACAGACTATAACAAAGTAGTATAACGATCTAAACAGAATCAATCCTTATGACTTTGGTTGTGTTGAGTTTCGATAAAGAGTATTCCTATGATTGTGATAAAGAACATCATCTAGCAGGTGGACCATAACACCAAACTCTAAACTGTTCACCCACTGATTGATACTTTTCCACACGTTTGTAGAGCGAACCAACATCAGGGGTCTAGTTTAGCCAAACGCTTAGTCAGATTATTTGGCAATGTAAAAATATATCGCTAAATGACAACACTACAAAGGATATTTAAACTCAGAAGTCGACAACAAACTGACAATGCCATGGTAATAAAAAATGACCAACCGACAACAACAGCAAAAAAACACCCAACAATACAGAAACAACAACATAGAAAACTAAAGACTGAGCAACAAAAAAAGCACAAAACAACCAGGGTGATCGCAAGTGTCCCGGTTTAGTAAGCAGATCCTTCAAAACTATTTGACAAATAAAATAAGAAGAATTATAAAGCATGAGTCGTATGGTAATATATTCGGCTCTTTATTACAGCAATGCGATATGCTCAAAAGTTCTAGCTTATCGACAACATACATTTGGGAAACAAAGTTCGTATTTCATACAAGATATTTATGTTTGAATGCATTGTGTTATATAGAAGAAAATAAATATAACTTTTTAAATAGGTGTGCACACCAATGTTGTACTTTAAATCCACTTTAAAAGCCAACCGGAAGTTATATCTGTATAATGATGATATCCTATTGCTTAGATATCGCGAGATGTGATATGAGCTAATGAGACAACTCTCCATCCAAGTCACAATTTATAAAAGTAAACCATTATAGGTCAAGATACGGTCTTCAACACGAAGCCTTGACTCATACCGAACAGCAAGCTATACAGCCTTACAAGGCCCCAAAAATACTAGTGTAAAACCATTCAAACGGGACAGGTGCATACGATTTCCACGGGATTAAACATTTTTATGATATCAAACCTTCTCCCTTATCTGAAACAATAGTGTAACATCACAACATAGAAAGACACACTATAAAATAGCAATTGGAATGGTTTAACACAATAAAAAAAATCATTTACATAGTATAATAGTTTTTGGCAACATAGTCATATACTTATTTTTCCCATTTTTTAAATAAGTTTTTAAAATTAATGGCTACATTTTAATGACTTTATCATGACAAAATGAGCTGGTTTCATTTCACTGTCTCGTCAGTCGTGGAAAAGACAGGCAACTAGTCCAAATACGAAACCAACTTGCTTAAACATTGAAATTGACGAAATAAAAAAATCGTACTTTCAATCAAAACATAGATTTAGTCCACCCTCACGGCAATGCTGAATAACAAGTTGTGTCCCCATTTACAAGCAGTACATTCATTGTACTCATTAGAAAAGTACCGTGTACATGTCTGCAGGGTTCACATGCATATCATAAATACGATTTCTTATTATTGTAAATATGTCAACATATTAGTTTTTGAAAAACTATAAAGAAATTCTAGAATCAACTTATTGTTTACATTTTTATAAAAGACTGCAGGGACTATCATCGTACAGGAAGTTTTCATTTAGAATCTTTAACTAGAAAAAACATATTTTTTTATGAATTAAGTACTATTTGCTGATAACTCAATTAACAGTTAACAAATTTATTCAATTTTAATTAACTGTTTTTTTAGATTTACTTTTTTGTTTGTTTGTTTGTTTTGTTTGTTTCTAAATTATGCAGTCGAATGATAGAAAGACACTATTTAGAAAATGTTGATACATAGAAATAATAAAAAAAATCTAGAAAGAAGGACATTGAAGGAAAATAGTAAAAAATACACGGATTTGAAAATATCAGGAATTGATAGACATAGTTAACCAAAATATCAGTTTTTACAATTATACGCGAATATCGAATAATATGAGTTATAAAATAAGCGTGCATAAAAATGCAACATGACAAGGAGATTTCGTTATAACTGCGGTATTCATTTTGAATTTTAGAAGATTCAATTTCTTTGTTAATTTTAACCATTCAGAGATAACAAAAAATATCGAAAATTTTCAATAAAAGAATAAGAATTAGAAATGGTAAAGGCACCAATCGTTTTTCTGTAATAGGAAGAGACATTCTTATTTTCATTTTGATAAATTGGTTGATTATGAAATAATTACTTGAGAAAACAAAAAAGTCATTTGGTTCGGTTTCGAAAGACACGATTTATTCAATTTTATGTATCTATATTTTGTTGAAACAAAAAGTTCATTTTTTATAAAGTGGAGAAAAAAGTTTGTCCCAAAAGAAAAAGAAAAAGACAGGCAGAAAAAAATAATTACTCTGTGCTTTAAGCATACGGGTTTCTACATTATTGCAATGTTTGATTGTTGCTAAAAATATTTTAAATTTAAAGTACATTAATGCGCTATTTATGAAACTTGTTAATTATATAAAAATCGGCGTTGAAGTTCGCGTTTCTCCTTAGCTTCAGGTACGACTTCTTGTCTTTTTGAATATTTAATGTTAGGGTTGTAACATGTTGTCAAATTTATTTTTTATGTAAAAAATGTTTCTATCTCTTTCATCAACATTAGTTTCTATTTGACAGCTTTTAACTTTGTGCTTACTTAAAACATTTCACAGTCCAACAACTTCAAAATTTTTATGAAGATTTTGATCGATCGAAAAATTCGGAAAGTTATTTTTATTTTTTTTTTAAGTACAAACAAAATGGGAAAAAAATAATGCATTATCATTGTTTTTTTCTTGGTTTTATTCCGTGTTCTCCGTGTTAGGATCATATTACATATAAAGAAAAAAATCGGTCTTTTTCAAAGATCACATTTAAAATCTGCAACTCAAAATTGGTAACTTTCGATATCATGTAATTTTGGATTTAACTCGAAATTTGTAACTATCAAACTCTTGAAATTTTTAATTTAACTCGAGATTTCAACTTTTATTTTATCCATACAGAGGCGGATTTAGAGTATGTTCCAGGGGGCCCAGGTCCTGTTTTGAGGAAAACAGTTTTTTTAACGAATCACTGAAGCATGACTCGAGATGTACTCCTCTTGGACAATCAATGCCTCCCCCTTTTTATGAAAACTTCAATGGTATTATGACTGAAATTCGTTTGTGATTTATGAAAATGAATAAAAGAATACAATTACATGTAGCAACTTAAAACACGAGTACTGCACATGTTATAGCTTTTAAGTCTACCGATTCTAATGTGTATGTTCCTGTTGTATCTATTAAGATAATTTATTGTTTCTGAACTTCAAAAATCAGTGATATTCATTCACCAGACAGTCCAATTGTTAATCTGTTTATAGCAAATGTAAGTGACTATCCATAGAAGTAACTGTATATAATCATGCGTTGAACCTTTCGGCAACATTTGTTTAGTAATTTATGGTAACATCTTTGCAGAAAATACCTTTTTTGGAAGTAGAAACTTTTATTTTCTTTTATTTTCCTGTAATTTGTTGGTCTAATGTTATGGTTACTCTTGATATAAAAAGGGAATAAAATAAAAAACTCTACCAATAATTATTAAAAAGATACATTTACCCAAGCTATACGTATACGTACGGTGATCTATAGTTGTTTTAATGTCTGTGTCATTTTGGTCTCTTGTGGACAGTTGTCTCATTGACAATCATACCACATCTTCTTTTTTTATATATATATAGCATGAATTCTTATTCAGTATTTTTTAAACTTAATATTTCTGTTTTTTTTCAATTATTAGACTTATTTTGGAATCAGTATTATTATTTACATAATGTGTTAGTGACCTAATACGGTATATATGGGGTCAGTAAATTCCATATGGGGTGAGAGCAAAGTGTGCTAGTGACCTAATAAGGTATATATGGGGTCATTAAATTCCATATGGGGTGAGAGCGAAGGTATATATGGGGTCATTAAATTCCATATGGGGTGAGAGCGAAGGTATATATGGGGTCAGTAAATTCCATATGGGGTGAGAGCGAAGCTCGAATCCCCATATGGAATTTAATGACCCCACATATATCGTATTAGGTCACTAGCACACTATGTAACGAATTTATCTTACCGACTATCTTAACGTGTAAAATTTAGATTAGTGACCTATCAAAATGAGCAAGTCTTCAATACAGTTAGCATTAACATGATTAAGAAACTACTTCCTTTGAACCTACAATTAAAAGCAGATGGCAACAATGACAACTTGTTAGATTTAAATCTGTTTCATGAATTTATTTCACTTTATCATCACTTTCTTTGTCTGTTGAAACCTTTAAGATTTTTTTCTCAGTACTGTTTTGTTTTTCTAAAGGGACGTAACACCACTACTAACCGTGTATGAAATAAGCCCCGCATCCCAACTAACCTAATATTAAATATACACGGTTTCCACGAGGACGCTTTTAACCAATCATATTCCTAGAAATGTTTAGGAGGTAAGATAAATGTGTATATTCTATAATCCCAATCCATTGTTTTCCTATACATATTATATTCGATCTTACATAAAATGCAATTTTTCTTTTTTGACCCGATTTTTTTTTTCGAAATCACACTCAGTTTGAATATTTCCGATCTAAGAAAATCGCTTTGAAGCCGAGCAAACAACAATGTTTTGATTTTCTCTGGTCGTTACCTTTGTATAGGTTTTCACTATAGGAATCTAAAGTAAAACGATTCGACACAGCAGCAAGTTCATCATCATTATTCTTTCTGTTAGCAATCGATACATTCAAGGATATATCGATGCTTACGTACAAAAGTACAAATTGATATATATAGAGTATTTAAAAGTACAGATGTCCGTGTTTGAATAAAATTCTCAAAATTTTGTAGTCCATTACAACAGTTAATTTTGCATTTATCTTTTTAAGGTGGTAATTTTCAAAAAATGTGGAGTTATTAAATTGCAAAATTAATTTAAAGTTGCTAATTCAACCAAACATCGTCATAAGAAAATCACAACGAACAGTACCTGTGGAACAACATATATAAAAGAAGCAATTTCGATAATGTCATATTAATTTTATTTTATTCGTTCAGTGTATGTTCAATTGTGTTAAAAAGTCTTTTAATTGAGTTAAGCCATTTCAATTGAACGTGTCTTTCTATGGTGTGATTTACACTATTGTTTCAGATAAGGGTGAAGGTTGGTACCATTAAAACGTTTTAACCCATTTGTTTGCCCCTGTTCTAAGCCAGGAACCTGATGTGATATCATAAACTCGCAATTCTTACATGACATGCATATCAGGAATCTGATGTTCAGTATAGTTGTCGTTTGTTGATCTGGTTCATAAGTGTTTCTTGTTTCTCGTTTTTTTTTTTTTATATACATGTAGATTAGACCATTAATTTTTCTTGTTTGAATGGTTTTACACTAGTCATTTTTGAGTCCCCTTTATAGCTTGCTGTTCGCTGTGAGCAAATGCTCCGTGTTAAGACCGTACTTTGACCGGTAATGTTTTACTTTAACAAATTGTAACTTGGATGGAGAGTTGTCTTATTGGCACTCATACCAAATCTTCTTATATCTATATACAAGAATATATTGAAACATGTTTTGATAGGTTGTACAGTATTGGGTTCTCCTGTTATCGTATTGAAACGAAATTTGAGGTTATTTAGAAAAGTTTTCGATAAAATTTAAGCTTGTTTGTCATAGTCAATAAGATGGTTTTCAAGAGTACAAACTTTTTATTATTTTCGTTTAGTGAAATGAAAGATTATTTGTCAATTTTCCATGGTGTTCTGAAAAATGCCTCTAAAAAGTTGTTTTCAAAGGTAATAAAATAACCACCAGTATACAAGTCATTTATGTTCTGATTCATAAATTCTTCAAACTTTCATTTAAACATTTTAAACTGTATTACCATAAGAAATGAAAGTTTTAATATAGATGTTGACATTTTTGAAAATGACTCATATAATTTGTGTCAATCCAATATACCCTCATTTTTCTAGTTCCTGTTCAAATTTCCCCGACAATCTGATAACCGACCTCTATTACAAAATCTACGGCACTTCTGTACATTTTTTGTTGATTCATTCTCGTTTTAGGCGAGTCCAAATAATTATGATAATTATTTGGACTAGTTTTAGGCATGCATGAAATATTTGCAACTGGACATTACGCAACCAAATATCAATCAATCTATATATAATAAACATATTTTGTGTAAGGATAAATGAAATTTGTTATTTGTGACAATTGTTTTACAAACAATCAGGATCAAAGGTAATAGGTTAGTCTAATTTACAAACTGATTTACAAAATTTACAAAATGTGTTACCGGTAACTTATACAATGCAGTATATTGGTTTTGCACATTGTAGAAGTCAGTATGACATCATTCGGTTTGGTGAAGAGTTTCTTATTGGTAATAATATCACAATTCGTTATTTATATATTGAATAAAAGCAATTTCATTTCACAAGCATACACTTAATTTATGAGTCTTTATATACCAAAGAAGTAACAACCTGATTGGGCATTCATATTTCAACGGTCGATGTTGGATTCTATCTGGAAAATACAAGATCTCGACGAAAACAATAACTGACTTAACAGTACTTGTTTTGCTCATTGTTGAAGGCCGTAGCTTTATTGATTACGCGTACTTCTACTTCATTTTGCTTCGTGGATAGTTGTCTTATTGCATGGCAGCGAAACTACATCTCATTTTTTCTTCCTTTTCCAGTATTATAAATACGAAAACTTTGTAAGTCTTGTGATATCATCAACTTGATCACCTATTCTGTTACATATTTTATTTTATGTCTCGAATTGAAATTCATATGTTCAACCATAACATTATTTAACAAAATTCACAGATAATACATACCAGGTCTAGTCTATAAAACCATGATACACATAGTAATTGTATTTTGTGCTCAGTAAAAAGCTGTCGAATACAGCTCTGTTCAACTGACAATTACAATGTATTCTAATTCATAACCATATACATCATTTGTTATTTCCCGTCATTATCTCCACAAATTGGTCCAACATAAACTAATATATATATAGATATAAGCCAAGAAGAAAGTCTTATGACAGTCAGCGGGGTTTAAGAACATCAGTTGTTCGTCCTTTTAGTCAAATGCGTTTTGTTAAAATAATATACTTTTTTACTCTTTTGGTCTTTTGTAAGATTGTTTGTGCTGCATTGAGACCCCTCTACAACGACATTTGTTTTACATTCACACGTATAAAAATTGCCGTTTTATCCAACGCAAGCATATGTATGAACGTTGTTTTCAATTTAGACTTGTAGATATAAGAAGATATATACATACACATAATTCTTCACTAGGTCTCTGTATAACTGCACGCTAGATCGAAAAATACGGTTATTTTATACCTCATTATTGTTTGCTAGCTATTGTTCGCTTTAACTGTTTGCAAACTAAGGCAGCAACCATTTGGGGGGGGGGGGGGGGGGGGGCTATGGTTTTTTTTTCTGGACAAATTTTTTTTTCGCCTGCGGCGAAAAACAATCTATTTTTTTCGCGACAAGTCGAAAACAATTTTTTTTCTTTCAATTTTAGCATTACATATAGTGGCAGCTGAGGGTGAAACAAACAATTTTTTTTCTCAGAATCAAAAACAAATTATTTTTTTCTCCAAAAACTGGAAACAAACTTTTTTTTCCAAAAAAAAACATAGCCCCCCCCCCCCCCCCCCCGAAAATCAAATGGTTGCTGCCTAAGGGGATGAGGATAGTGATTACAAACAATTTTAACCCTGCCCCGTTGTTTCTATTTCTTTTTGTTTCTGTCTTTCATAGTTTGTTTTTTCGTTTTAAGATTAAATCTACATGACCGTTGCTTTTCTTTTTAGAATATTAAAACAAGGCCTGTAGTTGTTCACATCAGTTTTATTTTGTCTTTGGTGAATTATTAGTTCATTTGCAAATATATTAAATTAAGTAGATATTCCTGAGCAGCCACTATTCAAAATTAATTTCTCTGTATTATGCATAAAAATCGTTCGTGCTTATAGCACAAAAAAAATGAAACTGATGAAATAAGGACTCAAAAAGTACTGCAATGGAACAGATTTGATCATGTTAAAGGGGAATAAAACCAACAGAGTATAAAGCCCGAATAATGCTACATTTAAGACGGAACTATTGGATTTCTTTTCGTTTTGAGATTTCTTTCTATTTCTATTACTTGAGTATTTCGGTTTTCGGACTTTATGTAATGTTTTACGCGCCCTTTTCATTTCATCGAGATTTCACACACCAAACCTGTTCGACAATTTTATTACATTTAGATTGTAATAGTATGCTTTGTATAAATCCTAATTCTTTGTATTTTCTTTTTGTAGATATTAGTATGAACAGTTGAGATGATTATATTGATTATATAATGACGCATGATGTATTGACTTTAATATTCAATTGCACGGTATACCGATGTATTTGAAGAGAGAAAAAAAAAAGAAAAAATGTTATATTAAAACTGTTAGGTATGTATCTCCTGCCATACAAGTCTTTGTTGTTTCTTTATATAGAATGAGAAATAATTTATGTTCGGACGAGCATAGCGAGGTAGAACATAATAGTAATTCTCTTATGGTTGGGGCCTGTTATCTAACTCCCACGTGAATAGATATTTTTCGTATCACACCGTACGGAGTGTGATATGAAAAAGTGATATCAAAATTACGTTAATTTGATTGGCTTATCTCGTAAATTTCCAATATTTTGATTAGCCGTTGATCAGGTCATTATTCACTGGAAAAGGTCATGCCGGGACTACTTTTTTTCTTGACAACTGATTGTTTACTTCCGTTTTTCGCGATTTTCGTCTGCTTTATCGTCTGCATTATCTAATATAAATCTTATCATGGACGAAGAAATAAAGAAAGGAACCCGTGCACTCGTTGTGAAACCTATAAAAATATATATAAAAAAAGATATATCTGGGAGTCAATGGAACAGTATTCTGTTCACACAAGAACATACAACACAATAAAATAAAACTATATTAGTTCAAAAAGTATACAGATCAGTACGCGTTGCAAAGAAAAACGGCCGTAGCAACACAACTCGCAACAAATAGGCCACACACAAACAACTGTTTGCCATAAGAGAAATAGGTTTAACAACTTGTGAGAATTAGATATCGCTTGATATCAACTCTCGTTATTTAATTTCAATAATAATAAACTCGCCATAGGCTGTCTCTTGATTTCAACTCTCGTTATTTAATTTCAATAATAATAAACTCGGCATAGGCTCGTTTATTATTATTGAAATTAAATAACTCGAGTTGATATCAATCGATATCTAATTCTCACTCGTTATGAAACCTATAAATATCATCATTGATTTTATAACGGTTTTGTCTACATGATAATTCTTGTAAAACACTCATTCCAGCAGCAAAAGTCAAGACAAGTCAAAAATAAATAGGCAACATAGAAACAGCATCTACCTGCTACGCACAAATTGTTCTAGATATCGGCTAGCCAAAATCACTCCCTCTCCTAAAAATAACCCATATAGATTTAGAATGGAATAATAAAATTCGGCGACACTTTCATTCAAACGCTTATTCAAATTATTAAAACTCCTTAGTTGAAAATAAAGGAAAATAAGGAATATAAAGTAGACATTTATTGTAACATATGTGTAATTCATCGCAAAACACATAAACTATAACTCGTCTCTCATCAATATATTGTACTTTGTACCATTGAACCGCATTTTTGAACTTGTCCTTTTTCAAACAAAATATCCATTTGAACGGTTTCATGTCAATTTGCCCGAAATGAACTATATAGGGGAATTTTTATTTAAAAACCTAGAAAACAGAGGTGGATTTTGGGGAAAAGTGGCCCGGACACACATATTGAGCTATATATATGACAAATGCATAGCATTTTTACAAGTATTAATCCTCATGTTGGCTTACTAAGCCCAATTTATCAAAATCCTGGGTCCGCACATGGAAAAAAATCACAGTCCCATACACAGACGATAGCAATTCTATTTTTTATTTCATGTGCCTGTATATTTGAAGAGTTCGAATGGAATATACATGTATGAGATATTGTAAGACCAATTTCCACTATATTTATTTCACTCAGATGCAGTCAAAATAAAAAAAAAAATGTTAAAACGTTCTAGATATACTTGATAAAGCTTCTAACATATTTATTTCGAATTTTATAAATGAAATTAATAAGGATTGAGCTAAAATGATTGAAGTCACTATTAACATTGAACATTTAAGAATATTGAGTGTATGTTCATAGTATTCAACGTATACCTAGTAAAAAGACAATGACTGCATTTAATTGCACAATTAATCGAACATAAAACTGTTAATGTTCTGCGGGCATTGTTCTAGTTACAATAAAAGAGTTCATTCCGATATATATTTATTTGTGAACAATTAAAATGTCTGGTGGTTTCAGTATATTGTTTATCTCTTCCGCAATGCAGAAGTCTAGTCACCCTATATTGAGTTATGTTAATAAAAAATGGGAAAAGATAGAAAGTTTACCGAAATAGAAAGAACTTCAATGTTGTTTTTCTTTTTTAATTTTTGAATCAAACGACCAAAGTATGATTGTAAATAATGTCTTTCTAATTTTTATAATCGAGAACTGAATGTTTCCCCTCATGTTCTTTTTTTTTTATTTTTATTCATTTGGTTTTTCTTCATTAAATGATTTGATTCAAGACATGATAATTCGGCGGAAAATGAGACAGTAAATATGATATTTTGTATTAAAACGTCTATTGAAATTAATAATATAATACTTAAAACTAAATGAATATCCGTTGAATGGTGCAAAAAAAACAGCAATTTCTTTACTGGTATCTAACAAATTAGGTTATCTAGTCTTAACATTACGCTTGATCTCGAAGTTCGTTCGGAATTGGTTTTACACATCTTTACACTGTAATTACTATTGTCTAATTTCACATATACATGTAATTGTTTCAAGGTTATGTCCGCTTTCAACAACAAAAAAGTAAATAAATGATGCTGTTTAAGAGACAATTAATCTGCAGCAGATTTAGACAAACATCCTGGTTCACTAGTAACAGCTTGAAAGTCACTACTAAATCAATGCCATTACTGCACCGAGATAACTGCAGACATTTTCCCAGTTTTAAAAAGAATTTTTAATAAGTTTTTTTTTTGTCACTGTGGTAAATTATGATTTCACAGGATTTATATGACACTTTTTACATTAGAATTTAAGTGTGAAAGATGTAAAATTATACATTTTGCATAACTATTTTACAAACTGTATGGTGGTACAGACAGGGTTTTATACTACTCTGTCTAACACTTTTTCTATCAACCGAGTGATCTAATGTACCGAAAAAGTTGCTAAAATGAGGATTTGGACACTTGCTATAGACCATGTCTCCTTTTATTCATATAAAAATAAATGGGAACAAGATGTAGTATGATTGCTGATGAGACAACCCCTTACCAGAGACTAGATGACGAAGAAGTTAGCAACTAAAGGTCTCCAAGAAAAAACGACGTGCTGCATAGCAAGCTATAGAAGTCCCCGAAACGACAAATGTAAAACAAATTAAAAAAAAAACAATAATAATAAACGGTCCGATCTATTTACATAAACAGAAACGAAAACAAACACGTTTCCTTCCTGTGTGCAACAAAATAAAACATGTCGATTGTCAATACCCGTCAAAAAGCTATTCGTTGCAAAACAAGGAAACTTGAATGGAACGACATCTCACAAACTAACATACATATTACGTATGTGCATTTCAAAAGCAACAAAACTACATAGTTTTTTTTTTAAAAACTACTTGCAAAAAGCTTGGTATGAATGATACACATAAAATATTATCAATATTTTTTTTTTTGAAATTGCATAACATTTTGACTCCACCACCAGTTATTCACGTTTGCTACTTTTTAACTGAAATAAACTTTAATGGAATGGTGATTCTTCCATTCAATAAAAATTGGTAAACGTACACATATCCTGCTTTCTGATGTGACAAACAATATGACAAAAAAAATATGTTCCATTTACCCGATTGCAATCCCGTAAACTTAATGACAGAGTTATTTCATCTTCTTTTTTTCTCTTAGCAAAGATGGTTTCTGTCTTTAATCTGCATTTTTTAGTTTTCATTGACACTTTGATATCTTCCTACATTTTTCTTTTCCTTGAATGTGAGCTACCGAATTAGACTAATCACCAGTTGTGTTCTTACATCAGCAACACGACGTGTGCAACATGTGGAGCAGGATCTCCTCACCCTACCGGATCATCTGATATCACCCGAATGTTAGTATGGTTTGGTCAATGGAAAAATAGGAAAACCCAGCGTTTGCTTTCAATGGACCTGTCGATAAACATATGTGCATAACATAGAGAGCTTGTCATGTTTTGGTTTACAAGAAAATTCGAAAGATATTATTAGTTGAAAACAAACAGACAACATGACAAAAAAAAAACCCATAAAAACTGTCAAAAGATAAACAAAAGTAAATAAAACACATCATAAAAAAAATAAAGACAAAGCAACACGACTACCCCCCCCCCCCCAAAAAAAAATAAATAAATAAAAATCAAATCAAACTTGAAATCAAATCAAACAAACAAACACAGAAATCAAAAAACAAAACAAGGTGATATCAGACGCTATGGAAGAGTAAGCAGCTAATGCTCCACACATGCAATGAGCACACTGACGTAATTGTCGGACATAAACAATCTGCTAAACTTCCTTCCTCGAAAGTTTGGGTTTTTTGGGGTTGTTTTTTAACAATGTGACATTTGTAAGTTTTTTGTTTCAAAAGTGCAGAAATAAAATCGGAATTGATCAGATCGTCTGTTCTTAGAGAGAGCAGATTGTGGTTTTTAACATCAAAGAAAACTAATGTCTTTTAAGTTAAACCCACTAATGATTAATTCCTGGCACGTAGAGTATGATTTAAAAGGGTCTATCATCGATCATAGTCACACGACAGAGTGTTAAAAAACAGGAGGATCAATTCTACAAAATTTGACAGAAAATGTAAAATTCGTACAAAAATTGTGTGTTTTGAATACGTATCATCACTTAATACGATATGAACTTATTTTATTTTATTAGTATATTTTCAAAATGCTATTAAATAGTATTATAGAGTTTTAATGTATTTTTTAGTGAATTAAACTAGCATAAATATACTTGTTTTGTTAAATGATACAGTAACTTATTATAAAACGGAGTAGGTTTTTCTATTCTTATCATTAGGTTTTAGTTCCGTAACCCGGGCTTTGAGATGATGAATTAAAATATCTGTTTCATAATGCAAAAGTGTTTAATTATAGCCAAAAAGATTTTAAATACATTGTTTTAAACTAAACTTTATATAGAATCAATTAGTAATAATTTTTAGCATACTAATGATGACAATAATGATAATAGATAAATTAATTATGATATTGATTTATAAATATGCATTTGGTTTTACTTACAGTTGATTCATTTCACTTTTTTCGTCTGTATATCAGTAAGTTACATACTTCAAAATTCGGATGGTTCATGTAAAGTTGGTTCTTATTAATGATGAAATATCCATATGCTATGATAACGAGAACCACTTGTTAAGTTTAGTAAATATAAAAAAATTTCTACAGGCTATACTGCTAAATAAATATATAGGTTCTTTTCGTCATAATTCGACGAATACAGTTCCTATTTACTTTAACATATAAGGTACATCTCACTAAATACGATATCTACTGCCTCCCTCAATAGGTCAACTATTCCAGTGGTCATACATAAAAACTCATAAATATATTAATTTAAATCAGTAAAAAGCATGGACATTTTGTTGTTAAAGTGAAATAGCTACATATTTAGTAATATTAAAAGTGGTTCCAACACATCCAAGTCATATAAATAGTGAGAACTAAAAACCATATGTCCCCATACAAAATCATTATTTATCAATCAAAAAAGGGGTATCCAGCCCATAAACTGGTCCGCTGTTACATCTATATAACTTCGCACCGTAGTCAGTGTGGCGATAAGTGAACACAACAGGGGTCCAGTTTATCCAGCGCACAGAACGCCCCCTGGATCTGCAAAAAATAACTGATTAATTGCATAGTAAGGCATCTATGGAGAGAGACAATGGTTAACTTTTCTCTGCCGGAAATAGTCCGGAGTTTACAAGTATATATTTTTGGTGTAACATGTTTTGTTAGCAGATAATTTTATTTTACATTTGGGTTCTTTGCAATTCTTAATTCATTATTTTATGTTTACCTCTGATGCAATATCAAACTAACTGTGGTCTGAGGTCATGAACGACACGAGTCCAGGCCCCACGGTCATAAAACTTTCGAGCATGATTTTTGTACTCAGACTCGAAAATCAACCAATCAAAATGCTGGATTTCATGTTTCGAGCATGATTTTGTGCTCCGAGCACTGAGCAAAGTTTTATGACTTCAACCCCTGATTGCCTGCTCAGTTTATGGACACCACCAGTACTATGTTATGCGATGTGGTTTTTGCCTCATTGACATATGACTCATATTTACCAGTAGACCTGCTACATGTATGTGGAAATAGTTTATTGCAATATTCTATGATTGTTGAAATGGAAGTACTTAATAAGTAATCTTCAAACAAAAGAAACCAGCAATACAATAAGTAATCGTTTTACGCAATGTTTGGCATTACTGGGGGAGAACATACCAAAGGAACACCAAATAACCATAAGTGAAGTCGGTGAAACAATTAAAGCTATGACCGAAAAACAATTATCTACAAAAATAAAGTCTACAGAAAGCTATTGAAGACAATACGCACTTCTGGCATTAAGAAAAAGCTATGATGGTAAATTTAAAACGATTACACGCCACGAATCCTAAAACACCCGAATACGAACGCATGTGCTCTAGAGGGTACTCAATATCTGCTCCACCAGCTGATAACTACCAGAACAAGAACCATTTCAGATTATATCAGAAAACAAAATCCGATTGATGCACAAAACAAACTATTTGACAAAGGTCGCTTAACCTATGCATGGTGTCCTTAACATTTCACATAATTTACATCTTTTAGTCACCAAATTCTTTTCATATACCATCGAGGGCCTCAAAACATATCATCATTGACATCAAGAAGTAGTAGGCCATTAGTTTTTCTGTATTGAATTGATTCATATTTTTCATGTCGGGACCTTTGGCAGCTGACTATACGGTGTGGGTTTTTCTCATTGTTGAAGGCAGTACGGTTGTACGTAATGCGGCTTACTGTGGTCCATTTCAATTGAAATTGGATAGTTGCTTCATTTGTAATTATACCACATCTCCTTATTTTTATGTAGTATGAACAACGCCAAACAAATGTCTTTATACATGGGAAAATATTCAAAGTAACAAGTATACACTGCTAGAGGACGGTTTTCGTAAATTCCAAAAATAATTAGACACATTTATTATTGCCTAGTCATTACCTTCGAGGTTAAAAAACCTTGTGGTTTTCAATAGGTCACGAGGGTCATCGAATGTAAATGACACTGCAACCTGTCAATAATATGCATATGGTTTATCATAAATAAAAAGATCAATAATTGGAAATTACTTTTTATATATTTTAATATATCATTTGTCGCGACATTAGCCATTGTTGTCGCTCTAGATTTTTTTTATCAATAAAATTAATTATATACGGTTAAAGAAAAAAATAGGTTATAACTGTAAAAATAGCTTACTTGTCAAAACAAATACGGATATAGTTTTTGTAACATCAGAATTTTAGAATTTATAACTATATTAACAAATGTATCACATGTTTTACCATGTATATGTAAAAAAAAAAAGGGATAGGAGAAAACCCGTTGTAGTAGACTATTGAAACTTAAACCCATTGAAATGTTACAATGTTAAATAATATCTAAAAGTCCTGTCTTTGACGCCTCATTCAAAGATGACCATATACGATTTGACTGTTTTGTTAGGAACATTTATGGTTTTCATAATCGTACTGATTGATATATTAATATACATTTGCGCGTACTAATAGTTTGCCTCGAGCTTACTTAAAACAGATTGTCACTGCAACACGTGTCATCCTTATCATATTTGGATTGCAAAAATCGAAACAAATCTTATGTAATCTCTGTGCACTTGGTTAAAATTTTGTAAATCAATACTGAATGTTATTGAACTTAGAACAAATGAAATCGCAGATCCAGCTGCTTATATATCCTTCATATAAACCCGTATACGCGGCTATCGATAAAATACAAATGTGAACCAGTTCAAACAAGAAAAGTAACAGCCTTAACCCTGACTTTTTATGCTTTTGGCAAGATTTCTAACGACGTCTTTGTCTTTCAAAAGTAAAATAACAAAAGTACCAAACTTCCAAAACAATTTAAAACGTAAAGTCTAAAATAAAAACTCAAACAAACAACTGTTAAACAACTGTCTTATTCCTGACTTGATACAGGCATTACTTTAAGTAGAAAACGGTGGAGCATATCTGGTTTTATAGCTATTTTAACCACTCACTTGGTCGCTAAGAATTCCATTAAATTGACAACAAAGTGCGACTACACAAACCGGCATATAAGGTAAAAATGTCAAAAATGAGGTACATCAGCCAACATTGTGTTATAATCTTATTGACTATAAAAAAAAATACATGTCAACATAGAAAAACAAAATAGAATAAAGACCATCTATAAACAAATCACACCAGCAAAATGAAGGCAAGAATACAAAAGATGACCATAGTACATAACACAATAGCGGGATGTATAAATATACAGAGCTACGCAAAAAGGATATTAACAAAAGTGAACTAAAAAGTAAAGGTTAGGGTATACAAAGACAAATAAAACAAATCAACAATTACACGTAATTAAGGTGATTGACAACATCAGTACCTAGCATTTCAGTATTTTTCAAGACCATCATCTGTTGTTAATGAAGTTGATACGGAATTTTTATCGATAAGGCATCTCCTGGTGAACTATATTTATAAATAGGACGAGTCATTCTTTGACATCTAGCTCTTTTAGTTTTTTTAGACAAATGCCCGAAAGAACTTCGAATCATTTGAAAAAAAAGAAATCGATAAGGAGATGCGCACAGTTCGTTCCCAAGGGAATGTCGGCAATTTGTTGAAAAATACAACCTTTAAATTCAACAAATATGTTGTCTTTAAGAAACTCCAGCATACTGAGCACGTGGGCGTTGGTGTAGCATGATTTGCTTTTTGATTCACCATTATTACCAATGTTATTTCACCTGATCGGGCGGAGTTTACGTTTTAATTTGCATAAGGACAGTCTATTTGAAGATATGTGTGATAAGGATGATTGCCGTTATAATTATTACTGATTTCTAATCACCTGTTAGTGTCATCAAAGGAATTGACAAAACAACGACTGGACACTTTATTTGATGAGTTTATCCTAAAACACCTATTTATAGATGGACTGGTTTATTGTGAGCGAACCGGTTAAACTCCGCCCAGTCAAGTGACATAAATTGAATAACACAGTATGCCGTATGGTTTTCCAAACCAATAAATGTGTAGCGTATGCGTCCGTGTTTGAATTGAAAGCATTGTGGAATATTTATTTTTGAAAATTTTTCAATTTCACATGGCGAATGGAGGTATAAAGAGTTGAAAAATTTTAGGGTTTTGATAGAATAAGTTTCAAAGAAAAATCGAGATTTTAAATTATCAATAAGTTCTTCAGAGTATTTTAGAATACACAGTATTTTTTGTCAATCTAATGGACAAACATTTTGTAGAATTAGAAGTTACGGTACCAATTGATGTGTTTGGGACTTCTGGACAATAACATTACCAGAGGGTCTACATTCATCAGGAACGCTCATTTCCTCAAAAATGAAAGCCAATGATACATAGTTACCTTAACACAACAGAAGTAATTAGATCAAAAGTCTGGTCTAAAGTTACAACTATATCAGGTTTTTGCTGTCCTGTATGTCCTCTTTGGTTTTTTGTACTCCAATATAAATATATTTTCGCTTTTCCACGTGATTTGTCCGAGCGCCCTTGTCGAGTGATTATTCTATAAACACTTGTGTTTTCGAGCAGAATTCATAGATTATACGTTTTTTTTAAACATACAAATTATTAGGAGCAACAGAATTCTAAAATTTACATTCGGCATATCACATTTAACGGTACTTCCCAGAGTGTGTGTGGTTCCGCAATCAATTTGTTCTTAAATCCTCCCAGATGAATTGTATAAGTTTCAAGAGTTATACTTTTTTATGATTTTTTTCAATTGATGTATATGAGCCCCTAATTATTCGGAACAGCCTAGGGACAGTTCCTTGCAAACGGTTGAATTAATTGTTACTTGCAATAACAAAAATGGTTAAAAACAGTAGCCAGTCGTATTTTAGGTAGACTGTAACAGCTTAAAGTTAAAGCGTTTTATAAATAGAATGTACTATGCAGGAAAACAATGGACAAATGACCCCAAAAAAAAAGAAAAAAAAACATATAGTTACAAGTATGATGTATGATGGATAAAAATCAACTAACTATTGATGTATCGAAGATTTGTGCATGGGAGTTATATATAATATATCCTGTCATATAATAAGGGATATTATAGAATGAAATTCAAAACAGTGTGGCTGTGACCATTGATTGACACATTAAATTCATCCATTGACTGGGACAATTAACGTGAACGTTTGTATGTAACGACCACTGTTCACGACGTACCTACGATAGACATTTAAACTGTGGGGTCACCAAAGGTTTCTTAACGTCTTTAATTATAAAATAATTCGAAAAATTAATCAGGAATAACCTTTATGTTTTGATTTATATAATTGATATAAATCAAAACATCGTGTTATTTTTGATTAATTTTTCGAATTACTTTATTAAGGTGTTGAGAACCTTTGGTGACCCCATAGTTTAAGTGTCTTTAAAAAGTACATAGTGAGCAGTGGTCGTTACATACAAACGTTCACCTAAATTGTCCCAGTCAATGGATGAATTTAATGTGTCAATCAATGGCCACAGCCACACTGTTTTGAATTTCATTCTAGGTATTGCTTATTGTTAAAGACCATACAGAGACCTATAAATGCTAAAAGTCTACATCATTTAGTCTCTGATGGAAAGTTATCTCATTGCAAACCATCCCACATCGTCTTATTTTTTAAAGAACTTGATGACTAATAGCTTAAAGACGAACAGACAACCAAGAGTTAAACAAATATGAAACTAAAAAATATAAAGATTGTGCAACTACAACTCTATCAACATTCGAGCATGCAATCAAGTGATCCTGGATTTGTTATTATGCAGTTCCTTCGTATCTAGTTTTCACAGTGGTAAAACAATTTTTTTCTAAGATAAGTTCCGTTAGATATATATCAAGTAATGATTTCTCAAATATCATCTTAATAAAAAAAATAAGTGTTTTATTAAATCAAAAATACATTCGAAGTTGAGGTAAAAAATCTAAGAAAATCTATCAAAGTCTGTGCGTCGTAATCATTGTTCATGAATGTATACGACGACATTAGTGTAAAAACAAGTGACAGACAGTTGATAGTCACAAGTTGGATGACCGGTACATTGTTATTTATGTTATTTATGTTGTTTTTTGGGTTGTTTTTTTTTTTTTTTTTGGTTTTGCTTTATTTATGTATTTCTTTTGTTTACACTGTTTTTGTTGCTTTCATTGCTATGAATAAATGAAAACAACGCTAAACGCCCATGATATAACAACCTAGTGACACATATAACCATAATGCATAAAGATGGGGGAAATAGTTTGGTATTGTGGTGCACACGGATGTTTGCCCATCTCACAGAAACAAAATTAAAAGGGATACAAAGTTAAATAAACAGATAAAAACGTGTATCTGAAATTATAAAATATCTGATATTTTAACAAGATAGTTGCTTCATTAAGAAATATGAGACGGAAACAATGAACGACAAACATATCTGGTCTTTAATTACCTCATGACAACCAACTCATATATGGCTTTACTATATAAATAATCATAGATCAAATTGAGAATGGAAACTGGGAATCGAGAGACGGGCTTCAACTGGCCCCTAAATAATAACGTAACTATACTAGTTCAATAAAAGTGGATTGCACGTATTAAAAATTTGACAATTGTTTCTTCTAAAATAGGACTCATCAGTGACGCTCGAATCAAAAAGCTCAAAAGGGCAAAATAAATTGAAGTTAAAAAGCATTGAGGACACAAAGGTTTTGCCAAGTAATATAAAGCTTAATATTTTTTGTTAATTTATGCCTATGACCATATCAGTAAAATGCATGTCAACTTGAAGTGTTGACTTCTATGATAGTAAAAAAAAATAGGGTGGCAATCTCCACCAACACTGGCATCGATCAAATTTTAAAATAAACTCATCATAGATACCAGGACTTAAGTTTGTACTCCAGATGCGCGTTTCATCTACTACAGATTTCTCTCTGACGCTTGAACTAAAAAAATTAAAAGGCAAAATAAAGAATGAAGTTGAAAATAATAAAATCTTTAATTTGATACTCACCATTAACCATACTGAACAATCGTCGCAATAATAAAACTGACCTTAAACCCAAACAACTCTTATTCTAAAATCAAGGGTGCCACTCATCTTAACAGACATACAGTTTAGATTTTATTTAATACCGAGATATTTTGGTATGTAAAATGAACCTGAATTAGCATTTACAATCTGTTAGGGACATTAATGGTACAAATATTTATGGCAGTGTGGGCTTTTATGTAACGTAAACAATTATATCGGACATTCTTCTTATGATAATCAGTGTTGGCAGTTATAACTTCCATATATTTATTGTATAATAATACATAAAAATTATGACAGATATTACTAAAATATAGTGGACAGTACAAAGTCATAATCACAAAAATACTTAACTCCGAGGAAAATTCAAAACGGAAAGTCCCTAAATAAATGGCAGAATCAAAAGCTCAAACACATCCAACCGTACAACAGACACAAACACACGACTGCAACAATTAACAACAAACAACACATGCACCTAATATCCTGACTTGACGCACACACAACATATCATAGGTTTATTTTTCATGCGCACATCCCCACTATTTGCCTATCTAGACCACATGTCGTATAAAAAGTAAAACAATTAAACACATACAAACAGGATGACCACTAACTCGTGTTGCTTAGTTTTTATTTATTTATGTTGTGTCTTGTGTACTATTATTTGTCTGTTTGCCTTTTTTTAGTCATGGCGTTGCCGGTTTATTTTCGATCTATGAGTTTAACTCCCTTTGGTATCTTTTGCCCCTTTTTGAACAAAGCGTTGGTTGTTGGATGTGTACTGCATGATTAATAATTTAGTCTTAGATGCATGCTTTTTTTATTAGTTTTTATTGGCTTTGAACTAGCTGTCAGTAACTGCGAGTACTCTCAGATCTGTACTTAGTGTATTGTGTTGTTGGGATGTACAAGTATCCCGCCACGTTCAGTCTGTATTTCTTTTTGTATACATCTGATGAGTTAGGCCTTTTTCAACTGATTTTTATAGTCTGTTCTTATGTGGTACTGTTACACCACTGTCCCAAGTTAGGGTGAGGGTTGGATCCTGCTAATATGTTTAACCCCGCCACATTCTGTATTTATATGCCTGTCCCAAGATAGAAGCCTATAATTCTGTATGGCAAATATGAAAAATACAAGACAAGTAACAGTTAGGCAAGATAATAAACAAAGGCAAAAACTTGTCATAATAAAACACAGAGTCAATGCCAGCCCATCAATGATGACGCCTACCTACGTAAAGTCACATTACCAGTAGGTATTTGTCGGTGTTAAACGTGTTTGGTTAGGGGAAGGTATGTCGCCAGCAAACATGCATAACCCTTTCACATTCTGTATGTGGTTTTCCAAAGTTAAAAGCCTTTAATTCATTGGCTTTCGATTGTTGTTATATATAAATAAAGGCAACAGTAGTAAACCGCTGTTCAAAACTCATAGGGACAAAAAACAAAATCGGGGTAACAAACTAAAACAGAGGGAAACGCATTAAATATAAGAGGAGAACAACGACACAACATTAAAATGTAACACACACACACAGAGAAACGGACTAAGCATTAGACAAAATCCTATGAGAATAACAAATATAACATCAAAACCAAATACATGAATTTGGGATAGATAAGTACCGTGACACGTCTTATAGTAATGTGAATTCACACTCAAAAATAAGAGAAAACAGACGACACAACGGAACACACACAGAAACGAACTACAAATGTATAATATAACAATGGCCATATTCCTGACTTGGCACAGGACATATATATATATATATATATATATATATATATATATATATATATATATATATATATCATATTTGTTTTCGTTTATTGTTTTGTACATAAATCAGTACGCAAGTTTTTATCGTTTGAATTGTATAACATTTCGTGGCCTTTATAATTTACTATACGGTATGGGTTTTTGTTTATTCTTGAAGCCTGTACGGTGACATAATTTTGTTAACTTCTACGTCATTTTGTCTATGGTAGAGAGTTGTCTCGTTGGCAATCATACCACGTCTTTTTATTTTTCATTTATGGATATTTAACCCTCCCTATTGTACAAATGGGGGCACATTTTTAGATGTCTTCTATGTTTCATATATACCACGATACTATTTCTATATGATATGCTGTCAAAATCGTATGTTGTTATTATTTCAAGTTTCAACATTTTACATTTACTACAATTAAAAGCGCTGTTTTGGACCAATTATTATTAAATGATTTTTTTTTCTTCAATACTCATATCTGTTATTGCACAAATCATAGAACCAAATTAATCTGTATACATGAAGACTGGTCGTATCAAATAAAGGTAACAGTAGTATACCACTGTTCTAAACTCGTAAATCTATAGAAAAAAAAACAAAATCAGGGTAACAAACTAAAACTGAGGGAAACGCATTAAATATAAGAGGAGAACAACGACACAACATTAAAATGTAACACACACAGAAACGGACTAAGCATGAGACGGAATCCGATGAGAATAACAAATATAACATCAAAACCAAATACATGAATTTGGGATAGAAAAGTACCGTGACACGTCTTATAGTAATGTGAATTCACACTCAAATATAAGAGAAAACAAACGACACAACGGAAACAAAACGTAAAAATGTTACACACACAGACACGAACTATGATATAACAATGGCCATTTTCCTGACTTGGTACAGGAAATTTTTAAATAAAAAAGTATCAAGATAGAGTTAAAGACACTAGCAAAACAAGGAATAACAAATAAATTAGTAATGTATGAAAATTACGATTTTTAGTACAAATTTCCTATCGAGCAAATTCAAGACAGCGTTCTTGTGTGAGCTATTTTCTGATTTAGAATAAGATTGAAAGTCAAATATTTGTAGGTCAGATCACGAGAAAAACTTTCCGACGATATGCTGTTCCATCTTTGTTAGTTATTATCACTTTTTTTTTTATCTAAAGGGTGACTGGGGAATAGAAATATGATCACTATAGGTCTTCTTCCAACCGCGGTTGTAAAACCCTTACCAAAGTGGGGAGTCCGTTTGGCTGTGTGGGATGTATAAGTACGCAGCCACGTCCGATCAGAATTGAGACGTTAATTCCAATGTATTGTGTTGAGATAGTGCAACTCTAGCTATGCACACATAGAAACCTTACAACAACTGCGGGTGTTATCTAGTTCTAAATAACATTGCTTATCGCTTGTTTTAAATTCATTTCTTCATGAATACTAATAAAAAAAAAATTCAATGAACACAAATAAATAATGTGAAAATGTTTTGTCGTGGGAAATATATGTGTATGTGTAGGAATAATTATAAATATCTATGCAAACATACCGAAAAATTGTGTTTGTGGATGAACATGTCATATATATCATGTGAATTGAATAGTTGTACGGTGTACATATCTGTCTGGCAGTTATCATATTACCGCCTCTCATTTATTCATTGTCTAATACATAACTTGCGAGTACTTCAGTACTTTGTTTAGAGTGGTAGTCTATATTCTCCCGACCTTCATTAATTCCGGACGCCTCTGTTACAGAACCTACCTATTGTATTTTTGTTAATTTGATCTTGTCCTGAACATGCATAAAATATTGGCCACTGGACGTTAAGCAACCAACAATCATCAAATCACGTATGTAAAAAAAAAAAAGAAATTCGGTAATGATATTCAATTTCGTTTATAATTTAATAGTAAAGTTCTCTACGAATGATTTTTATTGTATGAAAATAAAGAAATATTGTATCATTTTCAATAAGGCGGCTTTACAAAACATTGAAAAAATGAACAAAATTAAAGCCAGGTGTAATCAACTATGGACTACAAAACGGCTTTCAATGATAAGCAAAACCAGTGCCATATGGTCAACTAAAAAACAACCACTGAATAGAAAAAGTGGAACAATTCAAACAGACAACTAAGGGACTTTCAAATTAAATTACATAAAACTAAATTCAATTATGACAGACAATTACCAACGATAGCAAAGGTTCCCAGTTTTGAAAATCTTTCATAAAATTGAGAACGAAAATGGGGAATGTTTCAAAGAGACAACTACCCGACCATAGAGCAGACACCAGCCCGAATTGTTTTCCCTATTCAGACATTTTTTTCTTCCAAGTAATTTATCATATATTAATATCACTGTTTCCTGTGGTTTTCTAAATGTTTGTATTGTATTCGCACGCTTCGATTGTCGTGCTTAATTATGACAGTCATGTGACATGTTTTGAATTCTTTGCCAGATTCATTTTATTGATATTACTCCATGGCTTTGTTTTTCAATTCACAGTAGAGGCAACGAACGTCAGTCAAACATGTGCAAGGAGGTGTCTAAAACCTGCAGAGAGGTGAGTTTTATTTTTGTCCGAGTAAAATTCCTCACTGTGACTTTAAGTGAAAGAGCATCGAGTGAAAAGGCGCTGTTCCTTTGATTTTTGTGTGTTTTGCTGTTCATGTACTGAATATGTGTCATAAACAAATTCGACTCATCCTTTTCTATTACATAAATGAGGTCTTTTTTTCTCTTATATACAGTGGAGATCACTTCTAACCTCTCATTAAATCTGTCAGGAGAACTGTTCTAGAACAGTACGTAGAACTGTCAGCCTGACACCTTTTAGTCAGTTCTAGGTTAGAACTGTTCTAGCTAGAACTGATTTGGTCAGTTCTACCTAGAACTGATTTGGACAGTTCTACCCTAGAACTGATCCTGACAGTTCTAGCTAGAACTGACCAGATATTTGGTCAGTTCTACTTCTAGAACAGTTCTACGGTTATAATTGATTTCTAATTCTACGGCTAGAATTGATTTTTATAAATTCTACGGCCAGAATTGATTTATAAATTCTACGGCTAAAATTGATTTATAAATTCTACGGCTAAAATTGATTTATAAATTCTACGGCTAAAATTGATTTTTATAAATTATACGGCCAGAATTGATTTATAAATTCTACGGCTAAAATTGATTCATAAATTCTGCGGCTAAAATTGATTTATAAATTCTACGGCTAGAGTTGATTTATAAGTTTTAAGAACACTTTGCCTTAATATAAAGGGTTGGGTAAAAAAGCGATTTAAATTATAGAGTTTTGCTATTTTGCCGGTTTTATTTCAGATTTATAATCGGCAAGACTTAGGCAGCAACCATTTGATTTTCTGGGGGAAAAAGTTTGTTTCCAGTTTATGTAATGCTAAAATTGAAAGAAAAAAATTGTTTTCGGTTTGTCGATAAAAAAATAGATTCTTCTTCGCCGAAGTCGAAAAAAAAAGTTTGTACAGAAAAAAAACCCATAGCCCCCCCCCCCCCCCCCGAAATTCAAATGGTTGCTGCCTTAGAGAACATGTTTAACCTGTTAACCCCGCCATATTCTGCATGTATGTGCCTGTTCCAAGTCAGGAGCATGTAATTCAGTGATTTTCTTTTGTTGATGTGTTACATAAATTTTTGTTTTTCTCTCGATTTTTGTACATAAATTAGGCCGTTAGTATTAGGGGGGGGGGGGGGCATTATTATTTGAATTGTTTTACATTTGTTATTCCGGGAGTCAGGATGGCTCATTATCACATAACAAAGTTATCGGACCTCAATAACCAATATAATATCTGTTTACGAGTAGTTTTCATACCTCGGACGACCTGTTTAACAAAAATCTTTTGACCGCATCAATCTAAACTGCCTTTATTTGCTTTTTCTTTCTGCAAATCTATATAGCTGCACAGTACTTCAGTTTTAATTTTAGGTCTAGAGGGACTGTAATATACAAGTAACAGCAATTTTGGAAAAAAAATGTAATTGTTCACATCAATTTATAGTGCCAGCTTGCAGGGCACCTAGATCCAGGCTGGGGGTCCAACTATATGCTCCCATTCATATGCATTGATGTTAAAAAAAAAAGTGGGGTTCAAACCCCTGGACCCCCTCCCCTTGATCCTCCAATGAGCATGTCCTTGTTTTATTCAAAATATTGAATCATAAACAAATATCAGTAGTTTTTATACTTCAGACTGAGTCGTGTAATAAAATCTTTTGACTGCATCAACCAAAACTTACCATATTTGCTTTTTATTATGTAAATCTATATAGCTGCACAGCAATTCAGTTATAATAGTTTTAGTTCAATAGGGACTGTAGTATATAAATAACTGCAATATTGGAAATCAATGACCACAATTTTTTTTTGTCAGGACGGATCGTATGGAACTTTGGAACACAATACACCTATATTGCTAATCCTGGCTGACCCGGCCTCTTGAACTTTTGAAGCATACAACAATCACTTTTCCATTGTGGCGTCAGATATTTTGTTTTATGATGTCAAATTTTTACGGGAACCTGTGCGATATCCAGGAATGGCAGACAAATAGCGGTAAGGTGTATTTATACCGTATCTAAAAATTTAGCGCACCCTTATTTTCTCTCTGTATCCATAATAATGAACCGTCACTAAAGTGACTTTTTAAGTCAGTTAGTTTGTGATGTTTTTTTTTTTTAAACAAAACTATTTTACGGCATCATCCAACACTAACATGACTGATTCATATACTTTATTTTAAAATAAAAAGTACATGTATGGGAAGTTCTCTTCTTGGAATAGTATACTGTTAATATAATTTGAAGACAAATGGAAGAACTTCAAGAAGGCAAAGAAAAATGCATGATTTTGTTTGTAGCCGAACGTCCAGTGGCAAATGCTTCATTCATGTTCAGATGAGTATATTTTTCTGAGTTTCAGACTCCCAGATATCATTTATAATCGTTATGGATAAGTCTGGCTAAATTGACGAGATGGTGCAAATGTATATAGTTTTATTACGTTATAATACAACACTTTTATCATTAATATCCCATAATTCATCCACTGTACAATTTTCGTATGAACATTTGTCAAAACAGAATCTTAAATGAATGTAAATCCAAGGCAAACAAGGTAAATTACGATTAAAATTCCATGAATTAAATGCAGAGATATATTTATGACATGTATGAAGAGACTGTTAAAAACGGGGAACGAAGAAACGTAAACAATGATGTTTCCTATGCAATCTTATAAAAATATTTCTCCGATGAGTTGGATAACCTCCTATTCACTTCGATATTTGTACATGTAACGTATGATCAGAAAGAAATATAGAAAATCTGCTATTATATAGCAAAGTAATTGGAAGTGATTTATTTCTTCTAAATTCTAAAGTGCCCTTACTGCAGTGACGTCAGTTTAGAACTGTTCTACAGTCCTGACTGATTTAGTCAGTTCTGCTGACAGTTCTACGGTTAGAACTGATTTGGACAGTTCTACCTAGAACTGATTTAGACAGTTCTACCCTAGAACTGATCCTGACAGTTCTACCTAGAACTGATTTAGTCAGTTCTACCTAGAACTGTTCTAGGACAGGTTAGAACAGTTCTATGACAGTTCTCCTGACAGTTCTAATGAGAGGTTAGAAGTGATCTCCACTGTAGCTCTTTGATATTCCACGGGTCGAGTTATTAAGTAGGAGATTTTAAATTTTCAAAATAACCGCCACATCTTCACTACACCTGCTCCGAGTCAGGATTACCGTGTGTAAATTTACAAAATAACCGCCACATCTTCACTACACCTGCTCCGAGTCAGGATTATCGTGTGTTTTATGTTTTAGTATTACAACATATATTTTAACGTTCAAAACGTAAGAAAATTGTTCAGTGGACAAACTTGCAAGACATTTGATTTGTTAAAAAACGAAGTCATTTCGACTTAACAGCTTATCAACAAGTATGTTATCGTATTGTGGGGTGAAAGCACAATTACGCAAAAGCACTATTTGGTATGCTACAAATAGAATATTTAATATAATGACGTTGAAACTGACAGTGTTTTGGTAAAATGCGGCGAAATTCGACATTGGACAATCTTGCAAGACATTTTCCCGAAGCCAATGCGTTTTTATTTGTGGTGCGAGTGCTGTAAAATTCCGGATTTGAAATGGTCTATCTAAGCACTTTTGTAGGAATAATTTATGAAAACAAAATTCTATATCATCTGATATTTTAAAAAGCGATAACTTTTGATAACTTACCATTTTCCGAAACCTGACCATGGCGAGAATTATTCATTTTTGAAAAAATCAGCTTTGACCGTTCCATCAACACAAAAAACAGCAATGCCATAATAAATTATAGATGACGTTTATCATTCATGCGAATTTTCGCGGATTTGAAACTCTTTGTTAGACCACAAAAATTCCCGCAAAAGTTATTATGCGAATAATTTGTTACGTCTGACACGCATATTTTTGACGTTTTGGCAACATTTGTATCATTATTTGAAACTATTATGAAAAGTTAAAGAATATTTTTTTTAATTTTTGGAAACAGTAATACCTGCCTAATCTATGGATATAAATTTCATAAAGCTGAACTATTTAGATTTCATAGAAGAGCTATTTATCAAATTGCTCTGTCGCATTTCAATGCATTGACGCAATAACGTGCTTAACGTCACAGTGTTCTTAGTTATGGTTTTGCAAATTTCTGAAATATTTGTAGTTAATTTCTATATTCGTTAAATAATATTCGTTTGCTTTCTTTAAATTTAAAAAAAAATGAATATCGAATTAGAATTAAAGCATGAAAACAAACAATTCACTTGACAATGAATGAAGATTTCCGGAATGCGTTATGGTTAGAAACACTCACAAATACCGAAACAACAATTCTGTGATCATGATAAATGCTTTTTCTGATAAAATTTAATTATATATCAACTCTAATGCAAATAAATTATGGTTAGCTTATCATGTCGTATTGTGTTTACTCATTGTTGAAGGCCGTACAAGGACCTATCGTTGCTATCGTCTACGTCATTTGATCTCTGGTCTTAAGTTGTCTCATCGCAATTATACTTATTTATTTTATTTTAATTAATAAACATATAAATCTAAACCTATACAGTCAGTATAGCGATTTTATTTGTATATTGGTAACTTCACATTGTCAGGTTAAACCTGAAAATTAAAAATCATTGACTTGCCTCCCTTCGCACATTTAATTAAATTTTAAGGTACCCTCGGCTATGCCAGTATTCGTCAGTTGATGCAAACAAGTAACACTTGATGTGTAACACACATCACATCACACATGCATATACTATAGTTGACGATCATTCAATTTTATATTTTCTGTTTGGGGGAATTTGTGTATTAAAATACAGGACCTGACGTTTCATTGGTAAACTTGAATTATCTTTCCAAAGGATTATGATATCCTAAATGAAGGTTCTTGCGTCCATTTAAGGTAGCACAATACAAAGATTTTTTTTCATTCCCAATCAGACAACTTTAAAGTGAGGTAATTCATTTCATCCTTCAGTATATTTTATAAATGAGGTACCGAAAGAAAGAAGAAAGATTAATCTTTCAAATTGTGATAATTTTATTATGACATAATTATTACATTATTAATTATTATGTAATTAGTTGCTATATTGTGATGTCCACACTTGAATGAATTTAGCGTCTTTGTTCTTAGTAGCATCCCAAAATATTTTATAGATTCTTATACAACACAGCTTGACCTCCAAAACTGTGTCTCAGATTTTTCCTATTTTATTTTTTTTGGTACCTCATTTATGAAATTTAAAGAAAGATGAGTGGAATTACATCAATTTAGAGATGTCTGATTGGGGATGAAAAATCTTTGTATTGTGCTACCTTAATTCTTTAGTGCAATAAGAATCAATTATTACAGAAGAATCAATATTTTACTACAAACACCAAAGATCATTTCTCGTTTACACGCTGTCGTTTATGTATTTTCAAAGGTGAAAACACAATATCGTGAAAACGCAAAGGCAAACCTAAGTTTTCGGTTTGTCATTGTTACTCTCCAAGTTTTCGCTTTCGCTATTTCGTGTTTTCGTTACTTTGAAAATGCAAAGTCGAATATGCGACTGTGACAGCATCCGGTTTCCATAAAAACATCAAAGTTCTTTTCATACCAAATTATTTTTCAATACATATGAAAGTATTCATCATGTATTTTAAAATCTGATGATGTAAAAGGCTACAATATTTGCATTACACGAAGAAAGACCATGTTTTCTTATGGATACAATGTATTATTATAAACACGTGCTTAATTTAAATCACACGCGATAAAATGGTACAACAGCCATCACCAATTGGTTATGAAAAGGATGAATGTACATCATGATCTTTTGTTCAATGTATATAGAAAAGGAAGAAATAAGTATAATCGGAAGATAACAAGAAAAAAATGATCCTCCTAGAGAAACTTCTTTTAGTTCTTTAAATCATAAGTACGACGCTTGTTTACTGTTCATTTGATAGTATCATTCTTTATATAATCTTTAACTATTTGGTGCAGGTTTTGATATGTTTAATGGTTTGGTCTTTTCTCTGCACTGAATTTGTCGTACAATTCGTAAGAGATCATGGTTATTTGTATTTTAGTTGGAAATGTAAGTACCCCATATTAGGCCTTCACGGCAACATATGCTAGTAAGGGAGCCACCATTTGATTTTTATGGGGGGGGGGGGGGGGGGGGGGGGCTAGGATGAAATTTGAAAAAAATAGGCAGGACAGGAGTTTTAAGTAAAAAAAAAGGCAAAATGAGACAATTTGCAAAAAAAAAAAAAGGCAGGATGACAATTTAGGTAAAAAAAAGTCAGGATAAACTAATAAAAAAAAAGGCAGGACCGAATAGAGTGAAAAATAAAAAGGCAGGACAGAGATTACAACTAAAAACAAGAGGCTGTCACAACGACAGCAAACCGGATTTATTAATATTTATTTGTGTCCTGGCAATATCACAAGAACCATTACTGATGAATGGTGAAAGTGAAAATCGTCAATATCAAATTTGACCTCCATTTTGTCATCAGTATCAACATATTAAAATTTGAAATCTTAGATTGAATGGTTCATGAGTAAATGCAACAACGTGAATGGAAACGCCATTTTACAATCTTTCAAGAACCATAACGCCTGAACAGTAAAAGTCAAAATCGTCATTATTGAACTTGACCTCTATTTTGTCATCAGTAACAACATATAAAAATTTCAAAAGCTTTGGTTGAATGGTTCATGAGAAAATGCACGGACACGACTGGAAACACCATTTTTCAATCTTTCAAGAACCATAACTCCTGAACGGTAAAGGTCAAAATCGTCATTATTGAACTTGACTTCTATTTTGTCATCAGTTACAACATATTAAAATTTGGGAAGCTTTGGTAGAACAGTTCATGCATAAATGCACGGACACAACTGGAACTCATTTGATAGTATCATTCTTTATATAATCTTTAACTATTTGGTGCAGGTTTTGATATGTTTAATGGTTTGGTCTTTTCTCTGCACTGAATTTGTCGTACAATTCGTAAGAGATCATGGTTATTTGTATTTTAGTTGGAAATGTAAGTACCCCATATTAGGCCTTCACGGCAACATATGCTAGTAAGGGAGCTACCATTTGATTTTTATGGGGGGGGGGGGGGCTAGGATGAAATTTGAAAAAAATAGGCAGGACAGGAGTTTTAAGTAAAAAAAAAGGCAAAATGAGACAATTTGCAAAAAAAAAAAAAGGCAGGATGACAATTTAGGTAAAAAAAAGTCAGGATAAACTAATAAAAAAAAAGGCAGGACCGAATAGAGTGAAAAATAAAAAGGCAGGACAGAGATTACAACTAAAAACAAGAGGCTGTCACAACGACAGCAAACCGGATTTATTAATATTTATTTGTGTCCTGGCAATATCACAAGAACCATTACTGATGAATGGTGAAAGTGAAAATCGTCAATATCAAATTTGACCTCCATTTTGTCATCAGTATCAACATATTAAAATTTGAAATCTTAGATTGAATGGTTCATGAGTAAATGCAACAACGTGAATGGAAACGCCATTTTACAATCTTTCAAGAACCATAACGCCTGAACAGTAAAAGTCAAAATCGTCATTATTGAACTTGACCTCTATTTTGTCATCAGTAACAACATATAAAAATTTCAAAAGCTTTGGTTGAATGGTTCATGAGAAAATGCACGGACACGACTGGAAACACCATTTTTCAATCTTTCAAGAACCATAACTCCTGAACGGTAAAGGTCAAAATCGTCATTATTGAACTTGACTTCTATTTTGTCATCAGTTACAACATATTAAAATTTGGGAAGCTTTGGTAGAACAGTTCATGCATAAATGCACGGACACAACTGGAAACTCCATTTTTTCAATCTTTCAAGAACCATAACTCCTGAACGGTAAAAGTCAAAATCGTCATTATTTAACTTGACCTCCATTTTGTCATCAGTAACAACATATTAAAATTTGGGAAGCTTTGGTAGAACAGTTCATGCGTAAATGCACGGACACGACTGAAAACTCCATTTTTCAATCTTTCAAGAACCATAACTCCTGAACGGTAGAAGTCAAAATCGCCATTATTGAACTTGACCTTCATTTAGTTGTCAGTAACAACATATTAAAATTTTAAAAGCTTTGGCTGAACGGTTCATGAGTTAATGCACGGACAACATTTGATTGCCGCCCGCCCGACCGCCCGACCGCCCGGCCGCCCGGCCGCCCGCCGAGCATCCCCAAATCAATAAGCGACATTTTTGTCACAAAAATCCGGTTAAAAAATGCAGGACAAAATTTTTCATCCTAGCCCCCCCCCATAAAAATCAAATGGTAGCTCCCTAAATGGAGAATGTTATGATCGCACAAAAGTTCAGAAACACGAGAAGTGAACATTGTCCTCCTGGCAATTGGCCATTATGAACTGACATTTGTAATCGTAGTGTTAAAAGGCATCAGCAATAATATACAACTGAGGGTTTGGGCAGTTACTAAACGACCATAACAAATTGTTTTTAACGTGAACAAATAAATTGTTGTTCGGTGTGAGCCAAGGATCCGTGTTGAAGGCCGTACATTGACCTATAATGGTTTACTTTTATAAATTGATATTTGGATGGAGAGTTGGCTCATTGGCACTTACACCACATCTTCCTATATCTATCTAAATAACAAATGCTATATTCATATCATTTGGTAAGGACAATCGTTGTCTATTTCAAGTAAATTTAAGCTTCTTTCGTTGAAAATATTAAATTTGTTCTTTGTAAATTGGAAGGGTTGAAAAACATGTTCCAGCCATGTCTGGAACATGTTTTTCAACCCTTCCAATTTACAAAGAACAAATTCCTTGTCATTTCAGGCGATTATTGTCAACTTAAATAATAAAACCATTTCATTGACATTGTGAATACATTCGTATCAGATAAGACGGAATAATAGATATTATATTGATTCATTCAAATAATATTTATTTAGAATAACTTTTCTGACAGCATTCAAATTGTCTTTCCGTTTGCCTGATTATTGGATGTGATACTAATAGTTCTTGTCACTCAAAACGTTTTGATTAACCATGCAGTTCATATTGCAAGTAAAACATCCACATAATACAGATGTAATTACTGATGTGTAAGCTCCGGGTTGGAAAAGGTGACATAGATGAGTCCGGAAATTTGTAAGGTGATAATTACTTGTCTTTTTTGTGACAAAAATGCAGTTTCGATTTCCTTTTATTAACCTGCAGCGGTCTGTGAAATAGCATTGGTTTGGATAGCCCGTCAAAGAAAATAATGTGTACTGGTAGACAATTAAGGAATCGAAAAAGAATAAATATTGGAAAAAAATCACTTGAACATCTTGTTTAATTATTGAAAATCTTGATTAGAAGTGACACATCATTTTGCCCTTGTTCATCCTTTCTAGGTTGTCTGTAATGTTTTTATCAGTCATATACCATTTTAATTGGAATAGAATGCATTTCAAAAGTTTTTAAGTTATCAAAATATATACAGATGTATCGTATAATATATGAAATCACTTCTTTATTACTTTGTTCTCTATTTCAGTTACACGAATTGGTAGGATTTTACATCTATTTCAAATACATGTTTATGCTATGAGGTCATTGAATAGATATAAGAAGATGTGGTATGAGTGCCAATGACAGTCACAATTTTTAAAAGAAAACTATTTATATAGCTCAAAGTTCGGTCTCCAACATGACCCAGAGCCTTGGATCACATCGAACAGAAAGCTTTAAAGGGCCCCAAGAATGACTACTAAATCATTTCAAACAAGAAAACTAACGGTCTAATCTATATAAAAAAACGAGAAACACTTATGAACCAGATCACCAAAGGACAACCGCTGAACAGGTTCCTGACTTGGGACAAATGCAAACAAATGCAACGGGTTTGAATGTTTTATTTGGTATCAACCTTACCTGAAACAAAAAGACAGAGATTACAACAACAAAAAATGCAGGACAAATTTTTTTTCCTAGCCCCCTAAAAATCAAATGGTAGCTTCTTTCTATACTATTGCGTTACAAAATACATTCAAAATCACATGAATGAACGTTTGGCAGAGATTTCATTTGCGAATTTCGAAATTATTTTGACATACATAGAAATGACTACATTGAATTGGATTCCGTAGTGCAAAATTTGCAAATGACCGTCAAATTTATTATAATGTATCTTGTTATTTTGTATGACAACCATTCGATTGATGCAATTGCTTGCCGACTGCTTTTATTAAAACCGCTCGATTGATGCCACTGCTAGCAAACTACATGTAGCAAAACCTCTCAACCCATGTCGCTGCTGATGGCCAACTTTGCCAGTGGTTGCTATAGATTTTTTTCTGATTATTTTTATTATTTAGAGTACTGATGACAGATCTTTGATTGCTGCTGTTAAATCTAAGACTCGGAAATATTTAGAAATGTACATGTTAGTTGTTACACGTCTATTATTGAAGACTGTGACCCCTAAATGTCTTTTGATTATTTTGTTGTTTGGGTTTCCTTCTCTTTGACAAACTAGCCATTATACATCCCACATCATTTTTAATTCATAAACGTATTGCTATTTCCCCAATTTAATTTGTGAAGAAAGTAAAGCAGATACGATACTTTGTCTGCAGTAATACGCACATTTACACTGTATTATTGTGTGAAAATGGGTGTTGCTAAACGGCGGAAACGGAAAGAAACATTTATATTGACGGAATTTAAGTGTGGAAATAAAGAACTATGGAAATCAAAAGATCTTGTCTTGCTGGTAATTTTTGCTATTAAAAGTTTCTATCTATTGATCATATTACAATGTAACAGGCGAACATGCAAGTGAGAAAATTCGTCAGATAACTCCTATAAGAAGTCATTTGACCGTTTTGACGTGAATGAACATTAGGTAGAGGTCAACATTCTAATAATATGTAGAATAAAGAAATACATATGAAGCAATACACACAGTAAAACTCATTTTAAAATAAGTCCGAGTCCGATTTCAAAATAGACATGTTTTTCACATCAGGGTTTCGTTATTCATAGCGGGTTTTTTTTTATAGCACTTGCATTTTATCCCTATATTTTAGTTTAAGCCATATCGGCTAACTTGGCTGACAGACAGGGTTATCCAACACAGTTTTTTTAAAGTAGATACACCAATGGTAATTGTTACAAAGTTTAACCAAAATTATCAGGCGACTTCTTAACTCCCTAAATGTCTTTTAGGGAGTCGCCTGATAGTTTTGGTTAAATCAGCTAAATAAGCCGACATGGCTTAAATTAAAACATAGGGATAAAATGCAAGTGCTTTCTATTAAAAACTGTCTTTACTCTACATTGTCTAGAGGTATAGGAGGTATAGGAGGAGGGTTGGGATCTCACAAAACATGATTAACCACGCCGCATTTTGCGTCTGTCCCAAGTCAGGATTCTCTGGCCTTTAACTGTCTTGTGTATTTGTATTTATGTTCAATAACATTTGACCCAGTAGTTTTTTTAAAAGTTAACAAAGACGAAATCGGACGACGAACGTCAAGTGATGAGTAAAGCTCATTTTAGAACACCAGACTCAAGCTAGCGACCAATTCTAGCGACCAATCAAGCTAGCGACCAATTCTATCGACCACTTAAGTTAACACTGAGCATAAACACATAACAGAACCATTTCGAGATATGTCTGAAAATCACAAAATGACATTATACTACAACGTTCTACTAATATTTAATACACGAGGTATCGCTATTGATAGAAAAAATACATACTAAATATACTTTGAAAAGGAAACATTGCAAACTTTAGGAAACACCTATTAATTTTGTTTCAATTTTATTTTGGATTCCAACAAAAAAACATGAAGAGCGTGCTTGCTTGCTGGAGGCTAATATTCTAAATCAGTTATTCAGTTTTTGAAGACTTTATATTACATGGTATTATACATTTATTTCAAATCGAGATTTTTGTTTTAACTAGATATACTGTTTCCAGATTAGATATTTAAAAAGAAAAACCTTTATGGTCCAAATACCTTATATGGTCCAGCCCGTTGATAATAAAACGAATATAATACTAATATGGTCCTATCATACGCGTACGGTCAGACCATATGAGTATACGTATATGGTCATGACCGCACGCATATGGTCCAAATATTGATATGGTTCGGAACATATTCGTAAGTATTGTAAAACAGAATAAAAAAATTAAGTACAGCCGTTCAAATGTCAACTTACGGTGAGATAAATAAAATGTTTAAGTGAACAAGGAACTAGAAAAATATCGAGTATTTCCTGAAAACCATTTAGGTTTGAGGGGAGTGGTTCTCGAAACAGTATAATGGGTATAGTCCAAGGCACTTCAGATAATACTGAAAGCAGTAAAACAAATTAAAATATAATAAGAAAGAAAAAAGAAAATTTATTCAATGCAACATTCATCATCAAGTCAAAACATTTAAACTACGTTCAGCCAGATGCATTTTTTAAAATCTTTAATATTTATATACAACAGATTTATTACATATTACTCAAAAATATCACAAGAATGTTTTAAATATAATGACATATATAATCAACACGAAAATTAGAAAATAAATGTTATGAATCCTTCGGTTGTTCTTTAAAAAGTGTTGCTCAAAAATATTTCTCATACATCTTGCATCACACAAGTATTCATACAGAATAGTTATATAATGTTTTATACTGTATAAGGTCAACTTTACTGTTTAACCTCTTAAGTAAATTCCTTCTGTGAAGATACAACTTTTTTTCCCAAGTTTCAACCTTTATTCAGACATTATGTAGCATGTTATCAATAAAGTGTCCAATAAAGACAAAATAGTAATAAGTTGTCTAACAGATAACATTTATACATTATTCCTTATTCAATACATTCTTTTTAGATAAATTATTCGTATTTTTTTTTATCAATTACACAATGCAATGTCAAGAAAAATTTTTGATTTAATGACAAAAACTAATGTTGTGTGAATATTCTTTCTTATCTTCTCAAATGTAATCAGAGTAAGTTTTAAATATAGCTCGTTGAATTTGGGTATCAACTTGTTTTTATGTTACCTTTATTCAATCATTCAACATATATACATTTATAATTCAATTATTATATATTACAACAAATGGAAGTTTTTAACGACCTTGACTGGCTATACAGCCCTTGCACGGTCAGTTTATATTACACTTGAAGATACATTTCTAATATTATTATTTCAAGTATTGAAAAAAATGGTAAGCAAAAGTAAATAACATTACAAAATTATAACAAACGTCAAATAAAAAAGGATCTGGAATGTCAGTCATGTTCAATTATTGAATATCAATTAGAATGAATAAAATGAAAATATAATATGATATAAGCAAATAAAAAACAGTCGAAAATAATTGATAACTGAAAAGGGAAACAATCTAGTCCTATTACATTAATTTTTATAATAAATTACGATATCGCCCCGATCAAAGTAGTATATCAAACAAAATAGTTACTATGCATATTTAAGTATAATATTTACTAGTAGTTCATTTTGGTATCAAATGAAAGCGTATTCACTTAGGATCACTAAAGACCCGTGTTTAATAATAATCAGAAAAAAATTAATAAAAAACAGGGCATATTCCCCCCCGTTGTAGAGTTGGCTTAGTACCTGTTTTTATTCTGGAATTTCTGGGGAACCAGAAGACATCAATACACAGTTAGGAGTTTGGTTTCGCATTTTGGCCCCTGTGGATTTTTTATATATGAAACTTGTTGTGCAATAAAATTCATTTTCAGACAGCTGACTACTAATTTAGCCTTCAAAGATAGTTTATAAAAACATCAAAGTTCTTTTTACATGTTTAATAGGCTATTTTCTGTTTGACTTTCCGCATTTTCATAGCTATACCAGCCATAGGTCCAGAAATTAATGTAATATTCCTGGTGCACTTTCCCACCCGGGCATTTTCATGAATAAAAGGGTCTGGGACAAGCTTTCAATCCCACTAGGTGTGGGTAAAAACTTTGCCGTAGGGAACTGTACAGAAAGAGTGAAAACATGAGCCCATACCCATTACTGTATAGGTACCTCAGACTTTGGATGGACAGTGAAGTCTTCAGGTGCACTTTCCCACCCTGGAATTGATACGAGTTGAAGATATGGATAAAATCTATCGATCTAACCACCTGCGGTCAAAAACTTTGCCGTAGGGGGGTGGCAGTAAAGCCACTGCTGCCACCACCCGTAATGGACAAAAATGAGAAATTGGGTATGGGGTTGTCAGCTTCTGGTGCACTTTCCCACCCGGGCATTTTCATGAATAAAAGGGTCTGGGACAAGCTTTCAATCCCACTAGGTGTGGGTAAAAACTTTGCCGTAGGGAACTGTACAGAAAGAGTGAAAACATGAGCCCATACCCATTACTGTATAGGTACCTCAGACTTTGGATGGACAGTGAAGTCTTCAGGTGCACTTTCCCACCCTGGAATTGATACGAGTTGAAGATATGGATAAAATCTATCGATCTAACCACCTGCGGTCAAAAACTTTGCCGTAGGGGGGTGGCAGTAAAGCCACTGCTGCCACCACCCGTAATGGACAAAAATGAGAAATTGGGTATGGGGTTGTCAGCTTCTGGTGCACTTTCCCACCCGGGCATTTTCATGAATAAAAGGGTCTGGGACAAGCTTTCAATCCCACTAGGTGTGGGTAAAAACTTTGCCGTAGGGAACTGTACAGAAAGAGTGAAAACATGAGCCCATACCCATTACTGTATAGGTACCTCAGACTTTGGATGGACAGTGAAGTCTTCAGGTGCACTTTCCCACCCTGGAATTGATACGAGTTGAAGATATGGATAAAATCTATCGATCTAACCACCTGCGGTCAAAAACTTTGCCGTAGGGGGGTGGCAGTAAAGCCACTGCTGCCACCACCCGTAATGGACAAAAATGAGAAATTGGGTATGGGGTTGTCAGCTTCTGGTGCACTTTCCCACCCGGGCATTTTCATGAATAAAAGGGTCTGGGACAAGCTTTCAATCCCACTAGGTGTGGGTAAAAACTTTGCCGTAGGGAACTGTACAGAATGACTGTGGCTTTACTGCTACCCCCCCCCCCCCCCCCCCTACGGCAAAGTTCTTTACCGCAGGTAGTTAGATTGAAAGCTATTATCCATATCTTCAACTCGTATCAATCCCTGGGTGGGAAAGTGCACCTGAAGACTTCACTGGCCATCCAAAGTCTGAGGTACATATACAGTTATGGGTATGGGCTCATTTTTCAGTCTTTCTGTACAGTTCCCTACGGCAAAGTTTTTTCCCACATCTAGTGGGATTAAAAGCTTGTCCCAGACCCTTTTATTCATGAAAATCCCCAGTTGGGAAAGTGCACCGGAAGCTGACAACAACATACTCAATTTCTCATTTTGGTCCATTATGGGTGGTGGCAGCAGTCGCTTTACTCCCATCCCCCTACGGCAAAGTTCTTTACCGCAGGTAGTTAGATTGAAAGCTATTATCCATATCTTCAACTCGTATCAATCCCTGGGTGGGAAAGTGCACCTGAAGACTTCACTGGCCATCCAAAGTCTGAGGTACCTATACAGTTATGGGTATGGGCTCATTTTTCAGTCTTTCTGTACAGTTCCCTACGGCAAAGTTTTTTCCCACATCTAGTGGGATTAAAAGCTTGTCCCAGACCCTTTTATTCATGAAAATCCCCAGGTGGGAAAGTGCACCGGAAGCTGACAACAACATACTCAATTTCTCATTTTGGTCCATTATGGGTGGTGGCAGCAGTCGCTTTACTCCCATCCCCCTACGGCAAAGTTCTTTACCGCAGGTAGTTAGATTGAAAGCTATTATCCATATCTTCAACTCGTATCAATCCCTGGGTGGGAAAGTGCACCTGAAGACTTCACTGGCCATCCAAAGTCTGAGGTACCTATACAGTTATGGGTATGGGCTCATTTTTCAGTCTTTCTGTACAGTTCCCTACGGCAAAGTTTTTTCCCACACCTAGTGGGATTAAAAGCTTGTCCCAGACCCTTTTATTCATGAAAATCCCCAGGTGGGAAAGTGCACCGGAAGCTGACAACAACATACTCAATTTCTCATTTTGGTCCATTATGGGTGGTGGCAGCAGTCGCTTTACTCCCATCCCCCTACGGCAAAGTTCTTTACCGCAGGTAGTTAGATTGAAAGCTATTATCCATATCTTTAACTCGTATCAATCCCTGGGTGGGAAAGTGCACCTGAAGACTTCACTGGCCATCCAAAGTCTGAGGTACCTATACAGTTATGGGTATGGGCTCATTTTTCAGTCTTTCTGTACAGTTCCCTACGGCAAAGTTTTTTCCCACATCTAGTGGGATTAAAAGCTTGTCCCAGACCCTTTTATTCATGAAAATCCCCAGGTGGGAAAGTGCACCGGAAGCTGACAACAACATACTCAATTTCTCATTTTGGTCCATTATGGGTGGTGGCAGCAGTCGCTTTACTCCCATCCCCCTACGGCAAAGTTCTTTACCGCAGGTAGTTAGATTGAAAGCTATTATCCATATCTTCAACTCGTATCAATCCCTGGGTGGGAAAGTGCACCTGAAGACTTCACTGGCCATCCAAAGTCTGAGGTACCTATACAGTTATGGGTATGGGCTCATTTTTCAGTCTTTCTGTACAGTTCCCTACGGCAAAGTTTTTTCCCACATCTAGTGGGATTAAAAGCTTGTCCCAGACCCTTTTATTCATGAAAATCCCCAGGTGGGAAAGTGCACCGGAAGCTGACAACAACATACTCAATTTCTCATTTTGGTCCATTATGGGTGGTGGCAGCAGTCGCTTTACTCCCATCCCCCTACGGCAAAGTTCTTTACCGCAGGTAGTTAGATTGAAAGCTATTATCCATATCTTCAACTCGTATCAATCCCTGGGTGGGAAAGTGCACCTGAAGACTTCACTGGCCATCCAAAGTCTGAGGTACCTATACAGTTATGGGTATGGGCTCATTTTTCAGTCTTTCTGTACAGTTCCCTACGGCAAAGTTTTTTCCCACACCTAGTGGGATTAAAAGCTTGTCCCAGACCCTTTTATTCATGAAAATCCCCAGGTGGGAAAGTGCACCGGAAGCTGACAACAACATACTCAATTTCTCATTTTGGTCCATTATGGGTGGTGGCAGCAGTCGCTTTACTCCCATCCCCCTACGGCAAAGTTCTTTACCGCAGGTAGTTAGATTGAAAGCTATTATCCATATCTTTAACTCGTATCAATCCCTGGGTGGGAAAGTGCACCTGAAGACTTCACTGGCCATCCAAAGTCTGAGGTACCTATACAGTTATGGGTATGGGCTCATTTTTCAGTCTTTCTGTACAGTTCCCTACGGCAAAGTTTTTTCCCACATCTAGTGGGATTAAAAGCTTGTCCCAGACCCTTTTATTCATGAAAATCCCCAGGTGGGAAAGTGCACCGGAAGCTGACAACAACATACTCAATTTCTCATTTTGGTCCATTATGGGTGGTGGCAGCAGTCGCTTTACTCCCATCCCCCTACGGCAAAGTTCTTTACCGCAGGTAGTTAGATTGAAAGCTATTATCCATATCTTCAACTCGTATCAATCCCTGGGTGGGAAAGTGCACCTGAAGACTTCACTGGCCATCCAAAGTCTGAGGTACCTATACAGTTATGGGTATGGGCTCATTTTTCAGTCTTTCTGTACAGTTCCCTACGGCAAAGTTTTTTCCCACATCTAGTGGGATTAAAAGCTTGTCCCAGACCCTTTTATTCATGAAAATCCCCAGGTGGGAAAGTGCACCGGAAGCTGACAACAACATACTCAATTTCTCATTTTGGTCCATTATGGGTGGTGGCAGCAGTCGCTTTACTCCCATCCCCCTACGGCAAAGTTCTTTACCGCAGGTAGTTAGATTGAAAGCTATTATCCATATCTTCAACTCGTATCAATCCCTGGGTGGGAAAGTGCACCTGAAGACTTCACTGGCCATCCAAAGTCTGAGGTACCTATACAGTTATGGGTATGGGCTCATTTTTCAGTCTTTCTGTACAGTTCCCTACGGCAAAGTTTTTTCCCACACCTAGTGGGATTAAAAGCTTGTCCCAGACCCTTTTATTCATGAAAATCCCCAGGTGGGAAAGTGCACCGGAAGCTGACAACAACATACTCAATTTCTCATTTTGGTCCATTATGGGTGGTGGCAGCAGTCGCTTTACTCCCATCCCCCTACGGCAAAGTTCTTTACCGCAGGTAGTTAGATTGAAAGCTATTATCCATATCTTTAACTCGTATCAATCCCTGGGTGGGAAAGTGCACCTGAAGACTTCACTGGCCATCCAAAGTCTGAGGTACCTATACAGTTATGGGTATGGGCTCATTTTTCAGTCTTTCTGTACAGTTCCCTACGGCAAAGTTTTTTCCCACATCTAGTGGGATTAAAAGCTTGTCCCAGACCCTTTTATTCATGAAAATCCCCAGGTGGGAAAGTGCACCGGAAGCTGACAACAACATACTCAATTTCTCATTTTGGTCCATTATGGGTGGTGGCAGCAGTCGCTTTACTCCCATCCCCCTACGGCAAAGTTCTTTACCGCAGGTAGTTAGATTGAAAGCTATTATCCATATCTTCAACTCGTATCAATCCCTGGGTGGGAAAGTGCACCTGAAGACTTCACTGGCCATCCAAAGTCTGAGGTACCTATACAGTTATGGGTATGGGCTCATTTTTCAGTCTTTCTGTACAGTTCCCTACGGCAAAGTTTTTTCCCACATCTAGTGGGATTAAAAGCTTGTCCCAGACCCTTTTATTCATGAAAATCCCCAGGTGGGAAAGTGCACCGGAAGCTGACAACAACATACTCAATTTCTCATTTTGGTCCATTATGGGTGGTGGCAGCAGTCGCTTTACTCCCATCCCCCTACGGCAAAGTTCTTTACCGCAGGTAGTTAGATTGAAAGCTATTATCCATATCTTCAACTCGTATCAATCCCTGGGTGGGAAAGTGCACCTGAAGACTTCACTGGCCATCCAAAGTCTGAGGTACCTATACAGTTATGGGTATGGGCTCATTTTTCAGTCTTTCTGTACAGTTCCCTACGGCAAAGTTTTTTCCCACACCTAGTGGGATTAAAAGCTTGTCCCAGACCCTTTTATTCATGAAAATCCCCAGGTGGGAAAGTGCACCGGAAGCTGACAACAACATACTCAATTTCTCATTTTGGTCCATTATGGGTGGTGGCAGCAGTCGCTTTACTCCCATCCCCCTACGGCAAAGTTCTTTACCGCAGGTAGTTAGATTGAAAGCTATTATCCATATCTTTAACTCGTATCAATCCCTGGGTGGGAAAGTGCACCTGAAGACTTCACTGGCCATCCAAAGTCTGAGGTACCTATACAGTTATGGGTATGGGCTCATTTTTCAGTCTTTCTGTACAGTTCCCTACGGCAAAGTTTTTTCCCACATCTAGTGGGATTAAAAGCTTGTCCCAGACCCTTTTATTCATGAAAATCCCCAGGTGGGAAAGTGCACCGGAAGCTGACAACAACATACTCAATTTCTCATTTTGGTCCATTATGGGTGGTGGCAGCAGTCGCTTTACTCCCATCCCCCTACGGCAAAGTTCTTTACCGCAGGTAGTTAGATTGAAAGCTATTATCCATATCTTCAACTCGTATCAATCCCTGGGTGGGAAAGTGCACCTGAAGACTTCACTGGCCATCCAAAGTCTGAGGTACCTATACAGTTATGGGTATGGGCTCATTTTTCAGTCTTTCTGTACAGTTCCCTACGGCAAAGTTTTTTCCCACATCTAGTGGGATTAAAAGCTTGTCCCAGACCCTTTTATTCATGAAAATCCCCAGGTGGGAAAGTGCACCGGAAGCTGACAACAACATACTCAATTTCTCATTTTGGTCCATTATGGGTGGTGGCAGCAGTCGCTTTACTCCCATCCCCCTACGGCAAAGTTCTTTACCGCAGGTAGTTAGATTGAAAGCTATTATCCATATCTTCAACTCGTATCAATCCCTGGGTGGGAAAGTGCACCTGAAGACTTCACTGGCCATCCAAAGTCTGAGGTACCTATACAGTTATGGGTATGGGCTCATTTTTCAGTCTTTCTGTACAGTTCCCTACGGCAAAGTTTTTTCCCACACCTAGTGGGATTAAAAGCTTGTCCCAGACCCTTTTATTCATGAAAATCCCCAGGTGGGAAAGTGCACCGGAAGCTGACAACAACATACTCAATTTCTCATTTTGGTCCATTATGGGTGGTGGCAGCAGTCGCTTTACTCCCATCCCCCTACGGCAAAGTTCTTTACCGCAGGTAGTTAGATTGAAAGCTATTATCCATATCTTTAACTCGTATCAATCCCTGGGTGGGAAAGTGCACCTGAAGACTTCACTGGCCATCCAAAGTCTGAGGTACCTATACAGTTATGGGTATGGGCTCATTTTTCAGTCTTTCTGTACAGTTCCCTACGGCAAAGTTTTTTCCCACATCTAGTGGGATTAAAAGCTTGTCCCAGACCCTTTTATTCATGAAAATCCCCAGGTGGGAAAGTGCACCGGAAGCTGACAACAACATACTCAATTTCTCATTTTGGTCCATTATGGGTGGTGGCAGCAGTCGCTTTACTCCCATCCCCCTACGGCAAAGTTCTTTACCGCAGGTAGTTAGATTGAAAGCTATTATCCATATCTTCAACTCGTATCAATCCCTGGGTGGGAAAGTGCACCTGAAGACTTCACTGGCCATCCAAAGTCTGAGGTACCTATACAGTTATGGGTATGGGCTCATTTTTCAGTCTTTCTGTACAGTTCCCTACGGCAAAGTTTTTTCCCACATCTAGTGGGATTAAAAGCTTGTCCCAGACCCTTTTATTCATGAAAATCCCCAGGTGGGAAAGTGCACCGGAAGCTGACAACAACATACTCAATTTCTCATTTTGGTCCATTATGGGTGGTGGCAGCAGTCGCTTTACTCCCATCCCCCTACGGCAAAGTTCTTTACCGCAGGTAGTTAGATTGAAAGCTATTATCCATATCTTCAACTCGTATCAATCCCTGGGTGGGAAAGTGCACCTGAAGACTTCACTGGCCATCCAAAGTCTGAGGTACCTATACAGTTATGGGTATGGGCTCATTTTTCAGTCTTTCTGTACAGTTCCCTACGGCAAAGTTTTTTCCCACACCTAGTGGGATTAAAAGCTTGTCCCAGACCCTTTTATTCATGAAAATCCCCAGGTGGGAAAGTGCACCGGAAGCTGACAACAACATACTCAATTTCTCATTTTGGTCCATTATGGGTGGTGGCAGCAGTCGCTTTACTCCCATCCCCCTACGGCAAAGTTCTTTACCGCAGGTAGTTAGATTGAAAGCTATTATCCATATCTTTAACTCGTATCAATCCCTGGGTGGGAAAGTGCACCTGAAGACTTCACTGGCCATCCAAAGTCTGAGGTACCTATACAGTTATGGGTATGGGCTCATTTTTCAGTCTTTCTGTACAGTTCCCTACGGCAAAGTTTTTTCCCACATCTAGTGGGATTAAAAGCTTGTCCCAGACCCTTTTATTCATGAAAATCCCCAGGTGGGAAAGTGCACCGGAAGCTGACAACAACATACTCAATTTCTCATTTTGGTCCATTATGGGTGGTGGCAGCAGTCGCTTTACTCCCATCCCCCTACGGCAAAGTTCTTTACCGCAGGTAGTTAGATTGAAAGCTATTATCCATATCTTCAACTCGTATCAATCCCTGGGTGGGAAAGTGCACCTGAAGACTTCACTGGCCATCCAAAGTCTGAGGTACCTATACAGTTATGGGTATGGGCTCATTTTTCAGTCTTTCTGTACAGTTCCCTACGGCAAAGTTTTTTCCCACATCTAGTGGGATTAAAAGCTTGTCCCAGACCCTTTTATTCATGAAAATCCCCAGGTGGGAAAGTGCACCGGAAGCTGACAACAACATACTCAATTTCTCATTTTGGTCCATTATGGGTGGTGGCAGCAGTCGCTTTACTCCCATCCCCCTACGGCAAAGTTCTTTACCGCAGGTAGTTAGATTGAAAGCTATTATCCATATCTTCAACTCGTATCAATCCCTGGGTGGGAAAGTGCACCTGAAGACTTCACTGGCCATCCAAAGTCTGAGGTACCTATACAGTTATGGGTATGGGCTCATTTTTCAGTCTTTCTGTACAGTTCCCTACGGCAAAGTTTTTTCCCACATCTAGTGGGATTAAAAGCTTGTCCCAGACCCTTTTATTCATGAAAATCCCCAGGTGGGAAAGTGCACCGGAAGCTGACAACAACATACTCAATTTCTCATTTTGGTCCATTATGGGTGGTGGCAGCAGTCGCTTTACTCCCATCCCCCTACGGCAAAGTTCTTTACCGCAGGTAGTTAGATTGAAAGCTATTATCCATATCTTCAACTCGTATCAATCCCTGGGTGGGAAAGTGCACCTGAAGACTTCACTGGCCATCCAAAGTCTGAGGTACCTATACAGTTATGGGTATGGGCTCATTTTTCAGTCTTTCTGTACAGTTCCCTACGGCAAAGTTTTTTCCCACATCTAGTGGGATTAAAAGCTTGTCCCAGACCCTTTTATTCATGAAAATCCCCAGGTGGGAAAGTGCACCGGAAGCTGACAACAACATACTCAATTTCTCATTTTGGTCCATTATGGGTGGTGGCAGCAGTCGCTTTACTCCCATCCCCCTACGGCAAAGTTCTTTACCGCAGGTAGTTAGATTGAAAGCTATTATCCATATCTTCAACTCGTATCAATCCCTGGGTGGGAAAGTGCACCTGAAGACTTCACTGGCCATCCAAAGTCTGAGGTACCTATACAGTTATGGGTATGGGCTCATTTTTCAGTCTTTCTGTACAGTTCCCTACGGCAAAGTTTTTTCCCACACGTGGTGATGTTTTGTTTTTTTCGTGTCCAACGTACATTCTTTCGGAAGGCCTCGCAAGCTTCATACGGTAAAGTTCGCCACCGGACATGGCTCAACTGGAAGGTAATAAATCAGAGCAGGGACCACTGACATGATGTTTTTGGGGTTAAAACCTTCTGGGAATTGAATCCCACCTACACTTTATCAATAGCACCCAAATATCAAAGAAAAATTCCTTGGCTCTAACTCCAAATACGGACAATTTTATGTTAAGGGGGTCCTGAAATCTTTCGAAAGCTTCCGATGTGCTATCTTTTAACCTTTTCTAATTAACCGGACCAAATCACTACTTTACTTTAAAATTTATGACCCAATTTTTTTTTACAATGTGCTTTAATCCCCCTTCCTTGCTATTTGAGGCATAAAACATGAAGAAATACATTTGGAAGGGGTATTAAAAAAAAATGACAAATAACACACTGTCCACACTAAGGACTATATTCGTAAAGATAACTGTGTACTCGGACCATTTGAGGATGCCGATTGTATAGAAAGCCAGTATATAATAATTCTTTCGAACATAAGATATTTCTTATTTCGTTTATTTGAAAGCTTATACATTTTACACATGAACGAGTTTAAGTCAACTCACATTAAATAGTTATTCTATGCTACGCATACAACAGTAAAGACCGTAAGGCAGCAACCATTTGATTTTCTGGGGGGGGGGGGGGGGGGGATTTTTTTTCTGGACAATCTATTTTTTTTTTGGCGAGAAGTCGAAAACAATTTTTTTCTTTCAATTTTAGCATTACATATAGTGGCAGCTGAGGGTGAAACAAACAATTTTTTTTTCTCAGGATCAGAAACAAATTATTTTTTTCTCCCAAAACTTGAAACAAACTTTTTTTCCCAAAAAAAATCCATAGCCACCCCCCCCCCCCCCCCCCCAGAAAATCAAATTGTTGCTGCCTAATGTTATCTGATGTGTAGGTTTGTTCGTTCGTTTGTTTTTCCGTGTATCCATTGATTTAGATTGAATCTAAGACGACATTGTAGTCAGATCAAGTTGAAACTAGGTACACATGTTTATTAAAATATGTTCTTTTTAAAATTATTTACGGTTCTCTGAACATGGAAAATAATTATGCGAGCAAATCATCGTAGACAAACACTGTTGTTTTTTTCTAATTTAATTCGTTTACTTTTTATTCTCATTTCGTATCCGTAAATTACTCGTATATAACGATTATGTGATTGGGGGATATACGATCCGTTTTTAATAGTTTATTTGCAATCCATGATTTTTGTTTACCATCTCGGTTAAGAGTTTGGAAAACCGAGAAAACGTAAAGAAGACCTCAAAATATAGTATATGTCCTTCTATATAGAGTAAATACGTAGAGGAGCGCACTTTCCATTCTATAAATACATATATAATAACATAAAGTATGTGTTTATGTAGGGGAATAAAAATAGTTCGCTAAAAAGATTGTTCCTTTGCTTTTTGTGTATTTTTCGCTGTGCATTTGCTGATTAAAGATACCCTATCTCCTTTGTTTTTCTATAGAATTACGATATTTTGACTTTTTACGATTTTCTGGGACGTTCTCCCTTTACTGATTTATATTGATGCAGACATTTAGCAAGCAAACTAGTCAGTACATTAGGCTACAGACGACATTGATGTTGTAGTGTCCCTTCTGACTTGATATGATGGATATCTCTAGTTATTTTTAGGTAAAAAACAATATAAACCGTAATGGTAGCCATATTCTATTTTTAACAGAACGTTGTTTCATTATGTCGTTTTGTGGTTTTCTCATATACCACATTATGATTCTTTGACAAGTTGATTCTCATTGTGTTCTTTAGTGGTCGGTAGAATTGGTCGCTAGCTTGATTGGTCGCTAGGATTGGTCGCTAGCTTGAGTCTGGTTTTTAGAACGGTTAGATAAAAAAGAACTCTCTCAAAGTATATCACTAAAACCTGAAGCACCTGCTTAGCAGAAAACGATCATGACAGAGCAAAAACATTGAAAGAACATTTCACTATAATTGTATCAACTTAAAAGACCTCAACTAAATATGTACCACTAAATAAACCGTTACATCCAAAATGGAAAGACATAATAACCTAAGTATGGGCGAGAACAAAATTAGAATATGGATTCAATACATGAAAAGTAAGAGGACCGAAAGAAATAGGCAATAGAATGTAAAAAAAAAGACCTAAAAATATAAAATGAATTAGCAGCTATCATATTTTTATTCACCAATTTTTCAACAATCATCAACACCAGCTTGATACCTGATGAATGAACAACAGGAGATATTTGTGCATTTCTGCTAATTAAATATCTCAAACATGCATTCTCTTCAAGATGCTGCAACATATAGTATAGTCCAACATAATGCGTAACCGTCTAGATTAATATAATATCATCACTGATTTACGTCTTAGATGCATGATTTTTTTTTATTAGTTGTTAGTGGCTTTGAACTAGCTGTCACTTAACATCAAATATCTGTACCTAGTGTCTTTTTGTAATTGGGATTTACAAGTACCCGGCCACGTCCATGACTTGTATTTGTATCTTTCTGATTAGCTAAGCCTTTTCAATTGATTTTTATAGTTCGTTCTTATGTTGTAATGTTAAACCACTGTCCCAGGTTAGGGGAGGGTTGGGATCCTGCTAACTTGTTTAACCCCGCCATTTTCCGTATGTATGTGCCTGTCCCAAGTCAGGAGGAGCTTTAATTCAGTGGTTGTCGTTTGGTTATGTGTAACATATTTGTTTTTCGTTAATTTTTGGGTAAATAAATAAGGCCGTTAGTTTTCTCGTTTGAGTTGTTTTAAATTGTCATTTCGGGGCATTTTATAGCTGACTATGTGGCATGGGCTTTGCTCATTGCTGAAGGCCGTACACAAGAGTCGTGGTAAATTGAACAACATCAACCAGGTCCAACAGACCGTTGATTCTCGGGATTCTGGGGTATTTCAAGGAACTGTTCTGGGTCAGGTGTTATTTAGTAAATGATATCAGTTATATCTTTGAAAATCGTGTGTATGACCAGTAGAAACATCCAAACGATCAGATGAGTTGTGTGAAATAAATGGTATCATTTCCGTCATAAAAAAGAACAGAGCAGAATGAGTTTTCAGTTGTCTTGAAATAGCACCAAAATCATTAAAGACTACCAGTATACATAAAAGTAACTTTCAAATTTCAATATTCCTTTTGTGTGAATGAATATGAATACATGTCTATGTAAACGGGTGTCACATGTGAAGCTGGATTTATTGACCCTTCCGGAAGAAGCTGAGATCACTAAAAGTCTTTGTGGGGTTCGTGTTTGTGTTTTTGGGATGCTGTCTTATTGACATTGATCAAACTTTTTTTTTAAATTAAAGTCGAACAGACTTTCCTGAATCGCACGAACGACTAAACGCATGACCTTATCAAATATTTCAAAAAACATAGTCTCATCATCTCCTGGTAATTATTTCAATACTTTTTGCTTTAATAAAATCTTTTATTTTAAATTCATTCCTCTGGTTTGTTTTCTTGTGAACATGTGAAGTACTATATAAAACATGCCTATGTAGATAAATTAAATAACCAAAAAGAAAAAGATATTAATTCTATCAGTTTCCGTTTTCCGTTTCCGTTCCGTATTCCGTTTCCGCCGTTTAGCAACACCCGTGAAAATGGACCACTCGTGGCACTTTGAACTACCAATTAAAGGACCAAAAACATGAATTATTATGGGTTATCCAATAAATAAATGCAGAAAAACAATGTCATGTTTTGACAGGCTGTTAATGGCATATTTACAATAAAATGCACTGGACGTTTACTGATTGATTATCTTATTCTGGAAAATGTAGTTCGTTTACAAGTTGTAATCGACTTTGACTTGAACTATTTCGGTAACTCTTAGCTTGGTACTTAGTTAGTAGCATGGTTTACTTTTGTGCTTTATGTCGACCTGATGAATCAAGTCCTTTTAAACTGGTTTTCTACATGTTGTTCTTTTGTTGTACTGTTATACCACTATCATGATTTAGGAGGACGATTGAGTGCTCGCAAACATGTTTAATTCCCATTCAGGATCCGGTAAATCAGTAGTTGTCGTTGGTTGTTGTTTATCATATATGTTTGGTACATAAACTAGTTTTCTCTTTTGAATTGTTGTTCATGTTATCATGTTGTCATGTTGGGACCTACTAATACTATATGGTATTGGTTTTATTCATTGTTTGGGTGCTGCACGGTATCCTATATTTGCTTACATCCGCTGATTTCGATTCTGCTTGACAATCATACTAGATATCCCTATTTTTAAAATTTATTAGACAGAAAACACTCAGAAAACAACTGATTTGTTTCTTTGGGTTTCTGGAACGTCTTTTTAATTTAACAGTATGTTGTTACTACAACTATTTAATCAAATTCGTTGATGGTAATGATGTAGTTTCACTCTGAGACAGGATTTTGAATTATACAGCTGAGAACATGGAATTTCTCTTAATACAATGTTCATGCAAAACTATAGAGTTTTACTAGTCATCTTTGACGAATTTGGATAAAGTTGGTTTGTTTTCTTTGAGTACCATGTGGTTTTGAATTTCAATAATTTTTCACGCATACAATTCCTTCCAGTCTTTCAAATTACTTTTTTAATTTCAATCCTGGTATCTATGATAAGTTTATTCTTTATTTTATTATCTGTTTTATGTAACTGTTTGAAAACTGTCTTTAAAATTTTGTCAATAAAAAAGTAAAATTCACCTTTTTAACTTTTAAAAAAAAGTGCAACACAAAATAATCCAAAAACATGTAGAGTTTATAGTGCAATCCTCTGCAATAGACCGGTGTCTCTGCATTATGTCAAAATATAAATAGAAAGGTCTCAACATGTATGAAAGACTATATTTATTGATCTACCATTAGTCCCAAATTCCTTGAAGAAAAAACTTAAGATTGACCAAGGACAAACACTATTACAAGGTTTTTGATTTGAAACAGCAAAACCGCTTTTTAATTTTTTTTATAAAAAGCTTATATTTCGGGTGTCATCGTAGCATTCTTTCAGTAACTTAAAAGCTTCAAGTAATATAAAAAAATGTTGTCAAAACGTCCTTGATCAATAAACTTCGACAACATTTAGATGTACTAGGTGTGTCTGGTGTTTTTTTCTTCAAAGCATTGAAATATTCTAAAAATAAAAAAGTATAGGTAAACAATACACAAAAACTATCTGTCTTTCGGATTTTGAAATTTATGTAAAGTATAAATTTTACATTGACTGATTAAAGTGAATCTAAAATTGACAAATTAGTACTCTCTCTATCATAATTTGTCAACAGTATTACAATAAAAAGTTAAAACCAATCCATTGATGTCACCACGGCCTTTGATTTAAAATTTTGAAATAAACAGACTCAACAGGTCGAACTTCGTACTGAGAACGGTATTTCACTTGGCAATAAAAAATCTATACTTTTTACAGTCCAGAAATTAAAAACAAAACTACAAAAAGTCAAAATCAGTTTATAGAAAACTAACAGACTTCAGAATGTTATACAATTTTTTGCTTCTCTTCAATGTCACATACGCATATATTTACAACTGTTTACTGTAGTCAAGAGAGAGTTTCAAATCGACATAATTTGGAAACTATTGTGGTTAAAAATGGCCCAACTCATATCCAAATTGCAGAGATCTAAAGACAAATGGACCAATATCTTTCCAAAAAAATTTGAAAAAATCCACTGTAAATCCATCAGATCCAGGAGACTTGCCATTTTGAATCTATTTTAAAGCTTCTCCACATTCCCACAAAGAAGTTTTTGTTCTGCACTGAGTTTTATGTCATGTTTAAAAAATTGATTGTTATCATTACTGAATGACTTAGATGTATAAAGTGTCCTATAAAACTGCTCCTGTTTAAACAATATTTTAGATTGCACATGTGTTCCTAAGTAGTTTATATCGTTCTTTCATTGTCCCTTTGGTTGTACATGTATTGCATTATAGTATAGCGATGTACATGTGTTCCGTAGTAGGTTGTAGCGGTGACCTCCTCGAATGCTAACATTTTATATGTTACATATTCCTTGAATGCCAACAAAAATATTGCAATAGATGTTTATATAATAACAGCAGGTGTATTCATAAGTATTTTTATCTGTTAAAAATAATTAATGAACTGTATAGAAATGCAACAATATTTGGTCCTTTCATTGCCTCTTTGGTTGGTATTTCTTTTTAGTATGACGATGCACATGTGCTCCTTAGAAGGTTGTTCCGTCTTTTCATTGTCCCTTTGGTTACATTGCTCTTTAGTACTGTTGATTTATTCGTTTTTGTGGGTACCATTTTTTGTTGTTGATGAAAAGTGTTTCGAATCCCTTTGAATTAAATTTCCGTAATGCGTATTTGGCGCATCAATTAAATAGACTCATTAAGAAATTTAAATCACGACCTTCTATGAGAATAAAGATTATTATAATCTAAATGTTGTTCCACAGTCGCGCAAAAAAATTGAAGTCCGACATGAGAAGCATCATTGCTTGGTTGCTATTTATATTTACTCATTTTTTCACTACTTTCTTTTCAAGTGTTACTAATGTCTCTATAGACAGCTTTTAATGTATTCAATGAAACACCTTTTTTTATGATCCTCTAGACTCAGATTTTCCCACTTGAAATAACAACTCTCAGTAACAACTTATAACTTTATCGTTTTAATGTGTGTATTAATGTAATTTAACTATATATAATTAACTTCTTTCATAATATAGATTCTTGGTATTGAAGATGCATTAATACGCTTAATCTTTACTAAAAGATTTTCACTAGTACAATTTCTTTAGTTTTTTAGGCATAATTAGATTTGAAAAGGAGAATATTGTTTACATCTATTGCGCCATATAGCAGTAATTCCGACAAAGCTGCTGGAGATTTCAGAATTATACAGAAAGGGATAAAATTTAATTTAGTATCTTTAAAACTTTTCTTAATGTTTTTTTATTAAAGTGCAGAATATATAATTATATACAATTGAGAATGGAAATGGGGAACAACCCGACCAAAGAGCAAAACACAACCGAAGGCCACCAATGGGTCTTCAATACAGCGAGGAAATCCTCACCCCTAAACAAAAATGTGAACTAGTTCAGTGATAATGGAGGTCATACTACACTCCAAAACATATAAATGAACTAAAATTAAATATCAAACAAGACTAACAAAGGCCAGAGGATTCTGAGTTGGAACCGGCGCAAAAAGTGGCGGGGTTAAACATGTTTTGCGAGATCTCAACTCAAGTAATGAGAAAAAAATTGTACCCATCTTCTTGTCTAGAAAATATGTACCTTTCCAAATGCCTAAAGTCTTTTCAAAAGTTCATTGATTGGACTACAGTATTGTGCATACTTATATTGTCTTCGTTTATTTCCGTTAGAAGACCGACAAACGAACAGGTTCAATGACTGCAAGAATTAAAAAGTTCATATATCTTTCTGTAATGATGCAGATAAATCTTAAATCATTCCTTCAAATACATTGACGGTTTGTGAAAAGTATACCACTGCATTGCACAATGCTGCCAGGTACCACAAGGCACGTGACCAACATTATACGACAGCCATTCTTTATGACGTCATCGTTTATTGTGCAACAAATACAACAGATATGCCATCATTGCATTCAAGCACACAATTTACTATTGCAATTAAACAATTACAGAAATAATCAAATTGGTCAGGTATTCAACAAAAAAAACAATAAATAGAACGAGTTGACTTTGAAGTTAATTGCATTCTTTTAACAACCGATTTATATACTTTATTGACATCGTAGTATTTTTAGTTTATTGCTTTGAACTTAAAATTTGTAAAAGTCAACAAGTATATACAAGTAAGTTTTGTTTATAAAATTAATGTAGGTAAAATATATTTGGTTAAATTTATAAACATTTATTTTCTTATTTGTAGTAATTTTTCTGATATGCATATTAAATGTGCACAACATATAATATTTATACACTTCAAATCGTAATACGATACACACTATGATACAGCATTTTTTCAGTATATGAACTATTTCAAAAAGTCAACAAATTTTAAAAATATTTTGCTTAATTGATAATGATTTATGTAATTTATCTTAGTATGCATACTTAATGTGCACCACATTTGATATCGATAACTAACTAACGGTTTTCAGTAAACTTTAAAACTGATATATTACTCTGATACATTTTAGTATGACGATTTATAAACTTAAAGAAAAAAACTGTGAAAATAATGAATAGAATGACAAGTAAAAATGGATATACATTGACCTTAAGAAAATGAAATGTAATGTCAAATCGCATATATGGGCTTATAAAAATTAATCTATAACCGTATGAGCTAAAAAGTCAAGAAAAAGAAAATACAAGTTGCAAATTGAAAATATACAATAAATGGAATTTTTGTCAAATCATAAGTGTACAACAGAAGGAAATATTATATAATTATTTTTTTTTAAATTCAAAAATAACAAATTAAAAAAATAAAAACAGCACCATGCTTACTTTTTGATGTGATATTTTCTTAAGAAACAAGAATAGTTTTAGACATAAAATGTACACATTAGTCTTGACTTTTTCATCAGAGACACCAGATAATTATTATTTGACAATCCACTAGGAAAAACAAAAATAGATAAACCATTTGAACGTTAATTTTGCCAACATTTTTTATACAAATTGTTAAATCTAAAATTTCTATCAGCTAAGTACGTAAACTTAAACCTACAAGTCTTGGGTATGTGTGTTCTAGTTGAAGGGAAACCCAGTAGAGCTCTTTATTACAGAATTCATAAAGTGTTATTCTAATTTTTTTTATGACTTGTTACTTATATTTTTAAAAAAAGTACAATGTATGACAAATATATATAACTACAGCAGAATTTTATTATTTTTTTAAGTTTTTCTTTTTAAATGTAAGTTTCGTGTATGTTACTTTTGTCATTCTTATGATAAAAAAATATTTCAGATAAGAGAAACTGATAGGCAACAATGTTTCACAATTTTGTTGTTAAACAAAATGTTTTTTTTTTTAATCTTTTATCATAATGTCTCCAAACTGAATAAGAAAAAAAATAATACATTGTTCTCTAGAGCTTTTCATTTTCTTGTTTTGCAATATACATGTCTTTGTTATACAAGTACGCTGAGATGTTCTTTTGACAGGTCAATGATATTCTTTCTTTAAAAGGTCAATAAAACATTTCAATTCTTCAAGAAAAGAATTAATTTACAAATAAAATATAATAACTGATTCTTAACACGTTTATTAATTTATTTACTCCTGATTTATCCCCGAGCTTAAGCATGTAATATTTTTGATTGAATATGCGTGACAATCTCTTTGATACTGACCGATCCAATTTTTTTTAATACAACAATATTTGTTTTATTATTTTCGTTGCGTATTTTATTTGAACTCTCGATTTATGATGATTTTTGCAAACTCTCGCGGGATTTTAACCACATTCTTGTTGTTTATGTATTTAATTCATCTTTCATTTAGCTGATGGCGGTATGTCTTTGTTACTTCAAACACGCCTTGTTTTTGTAGTTGTGCAGGTGCTGAAATGCGATAATTTTGGTGTTAAATTGACATTTATTATAATATTTTGCTTCCATTATTATTTTAATTATGGTATTAACTCAAGATTTTATTTGGCTCGCGACAAATATAAAACTGACCATTTTTATTTCCTTTGCCACGTGCGGAAGGCAATATTTCCGATTTTATTTTGGTTATATTGGGAATCCAACAATAAATATAGGAATATATATGTATAGTTTTTTTCCTGGTGCTCGTCAAAGTGGCAGACCACATATCTAGAGGATGTTTAGGTTATTTTTAGGTATATAAATCACAGTGTTACTTTGATGCAGTGTAGCATTTATCATATTAACCTCAAACCTGACTGACACAAGAAATATAAGGAAACAAATATCCAGACAGCTAGAACAAAATTGTATCCGAAAAATACTACTAGTATCGTTATCGTTTCTTTAGATTTGTTTTATGATTTGGTATGTTGATCTGTTTTTTTTATCTGTCTATAAATATTGCAACATAGTTTCATGTTTAGAAACGTGTTTTGAAATAGTCAGAATCCGTAAACTTAGAAACTAAGTTTTTAATAAATACAATAACTCAGGTTAAATAATGCGATTGCGTTTTGTCAACATCCATTTATCTATTTGTTTATTTATTACTTTAGTACTCTATTTATCTCACTTTTTCAAATTTCAAATTTAATTTATTTTTTCATTTTATTTATTTTTACAAATTATTTTAAATTTATTAAATTCATACAAATATAGTTTCAAAGATAAGTTTTATTTATTTCATATAATATTTTGCAATGTTTTAAAATTTGTGGGACTATATTGTAATTTAATTTGTAGTTTAGACCATCAGTTAGAATTTCATTTTTGATTCTAAAATAGGAATATATTTGTAAAGTTGCAAAATGTCCGGTTATGTTTATGCTTTGAAAATAGTAAAATTGTTTACCAAAACCTACGATTGAATGTATACAGAAGTGCCACTTTTTCAGTTTTTAATACATAAGTCATTGACTAGCATTTCAGTAATTGACTTAAACTATGCAGTATATCATTTAAAATACATTTTCAAAATCAAATTATGTTGCCACCTATCCATTTGCAGAAGAAAATAATTATATATGCATGGAATAAACCCCTTTCAAATTACTGGATCGGCCGCTGATATTTTTTAGATGTGCAAGATAGACCATTACAACATGGCAGTTCGTTTTCTTAAACTGGTCCTCCAACCCATCTTATTAATAATCTCCGCACGGCTATTTTATAAATTATAGAATAAAGGGCACTGGACGTTCATATCAACTTATCAAGTATACTAGGATTATACTTTTGTACGCCAGATGCATGCACGTGACATTCAAATAAAGAAAGATAAAAAGACCTAGCATTGAGGTGCCAAAATTTAGAAAGGCCAAGTTGTGTCAAAGCCACATCTCAAACATCCGTAAACTCATTGCAGGATCACCTCGAACTCAGTACATATGATCTTTTCTTCTACTCACAAAATGAAAAATGTAAAGAACTGGAATATTGAATTAAGCAATGGAGTTTTTATGCCCCACCTACGATAGTAGAGGGGCATTATGTTTTCTGGTCTGTGCGTCCGTTCGTCCGTCCGTTCGTTCGTCCGTCCGTTCGTTCGTCCGTTCGTCCGTTCGTCCGTCTGTCCCGCTTCAGGTTAAAGTTTTTGGTCGAGGTAGTTTTTGATGAAGTTGAAGTCCAATCGACTTCAAACTTGGTACACATGTTCCCTATGATATGATCTTTCTAATTTTAATGCCAAATTAGAGTTTTGACCCCAATTTTACGGTTCACTGCTAGAAAATGATAGTGCAAATTTCAGGTTAAAGTTTTTGGCTTCAGGTTAAAGTTTTTGGTCAAGGTAGTTTTTGATGAAGTTGAAGTCCAATCAACTTGAAACTTAGTATTCATGTGCCCTATGATATGATCTTTCTAATTTAAATGCCAAATTAGAGTTTTGACCCCAATTTTACGGTTCACTGAACATAGAAAATGATAGTGCAAATTTCAGGTTAAAGTTTTTGGCTTCAGGTTAAAGTTTTTGGTCAAGGTAGTTTTTGATGAAGTTGAAGTCCAATCAACTTGAAACTTAGTATACATGTGCCCTATGATATGATCTTTCTAATTTAAATGCTAAATTTGAGTTTTGACCCCAATTTTACGGTTCACTGAACATAGAAAATGATAGTGCAAATTTCAGGTTAAAGTTTTTGGCTTCAGGTTAAAGTTTTTGGTCAAGGTAGTTTTTGATGAAGTTGAAGTCCAATCAACTTGAAACTTAGTATACATGTGCCCTATGATATGATCTTTCTAATTTAAATGCTAAATTTGAGTTTTGACCCCAATTTTACGGTTCACTGAACATAGAAAATGATAGTGCAAATTTCAGGTTAAAGTTTTTGGTCAAGGTAGTTTTTGATAAAGTAGAAGTCCAATCAACTTGAAACTTAGTATACATGTTCCCTTTGATAAGATCATTCTAATTTTAATGCCAAATTAGAGAATTTATTCCAATTTCACAGTCCTTTAAACATAGAAAATGATAGTGTGAGTGGGGCATCCGTGTACTGTGGACACATTCTTGTTTTAACAATATGTTAGTTGCAATCGAAGAATAAAATACTCTAAAATGAAAAAAAAAAAAGACCAACAGAGACATTTTCTTTCTGTTAACCTGTTTCATGATCAACACTTGAGCGAAGCAATTCTGACCCAATAAAGCGTTTGATTGCATTAAAAAAGGCAAATTAACTTTTTATGTTAGTTTCCTCGCTGAAATCAAATGCACCAATGTAATTCTACTAAATAGATTTACTTACATTATATATTGCTGTTCTGTGTTGTAGTTTTCCTTAAAGATTTATAAATCAGTATCAAAACAAAGTTGGATTAAAAATTTCAAGACAACATTAACCTTAATGTTGGTGATTAATCTTCAGATATTTTGAGAAAAGACACAATCATCACAATCATACTCCATTTTCCTTTTCTGTGTATGTAATTTACTTTATTTAGCTCATTATTTAAAAGTTGGAATATTTTGTTAAATCTTGAAATAGTTTATTTAATATATTTTGAATTTAAAACTCTTTCACAGATTCATATTTTGACAAATAATTGTTAATTTGTGTATTTTTCTCTCAGTTAAAAGATTATTATTTTTTTTAATATTGCTGTTTTTAAGTGATACATTTTGTTTAACTATTGGTAAAATTGCATGTTATAGTTGTTCGTTTTATTAGTTTTCACCTCAATGTTTTATTTCAAAATTGTGACGAGAAAAATGTGATAAAAAATTAGATTGATCTTTGCAGAAAGGACATTATTTAATGGTGGTTATATAATATGCATTTATCACTAGTTCATGTGGTAGCGTTCAATAATTTTTTTTTGTTTTTTTTTTTTGTTTTTTTTATCTTAAGTTGCTGTTTCATTGCCGTCTAATGAACATCTTTATTCATTTATATTGAATATGAATACCTGCCAAAATTGGGTACACGTCAACGAAACAGACACCCAAAGACTCAAATTAAATACTCAAGGATATCTAGAAGTGCGCGAACGGTCATCACCAACAGAAACGTGACCATACAATATGCTAAGTTCTACCTATTTCCAAGTCTTTAAAAGTTGCAAAGGAAGTGGGTTGTTCGACCGGAAACACGTCATGTTTACCAAGCCATGTGCTGCATGTGTCTATCCAAAGTCAAGAGCCTGGAGTCGATTTCTCAAAAAAACTTACGACTAAGATGGGTCGTAAGTATACTGATCATTTGTTCATGACTTGAGACCAGTCTTAGTTGGAAGGTTTTTTTTTTGTGAAACCGACTCCTGTAATTAAGTAGTTGTCATAATAATGACATTTGTTACTGTACATCATATTTGCCGATTTTCGTTTATAGTAATTTACATAAATTAGACCGTTGATTTTCTCATTTGAATTGTTTTAAGTTTTGATACATCGGGGTCTGTTATAGGAAACTATGTGGTATGGGTTTTGCTTTTTGCTCAATGAATATCAAAGGTCGTACAATGACCTATTGTTGTTATCATGAAACCGTCAACGCCATACGATCCGGCGTAGGACATTTTAGTGCATTGATAGGACATTTTAGCGAAAAAATCGGACGATTTATCGCAAAAGTAGAATTATCAATGCTTATTTTAGTGTAATATTTCTAACCCATTTAATAATGACTAATTAATAAACAATTTTAATAGAACCAAGACAGCACAATATAAAGAATATTGCTTTCACTAAAACGTTAAAACAAATGTTCAAAAGTCCGTTCTAGTCAGTCCTAGAGCATGTACGTAATGGGCTCTGGATATACTCACTTTACACTACTGTTCATAAAAATTACAGTAGGAACTGTTCATTCACTTTATCTTGTCTTGCACATTCGACTTGACTTCGTATTTTTATAGATGTTATTGTTTGCATTTTTATGATAATATTAAGAAAAGCTGAAATAGCTGGGTGACAACTAGAAAATTCTCAAAATTTCTTTGTTTGTCTATATTTCGTAAGAGGAAAATGTACTTTTTCTGAAAATAGCTTTAGTAACACATTTTAGATTCTTTGGTTGCAAATGTTCCTCATCCAAACTCTGCAACGTATTAGTCCTCCCTTAAAATGGGCTCTAACTTTTATAATTTTTTTAAAATTGTGACTTGGATGGAGAGTTGTCTAATTGGCACTCATACCACACTCTTAATTTTTCTGCATTAAATGCGCATTTTGACAATAAATGTCCCTTCAGTAATGCTTTGTCAAGGCAAACATATTTGAAAAGTCAAGGCTTAATAAAAAGATAAAGGACTATAAACCAAAAAATTAAATAGAAAGTATAGCTAAAGTTGGGAAAAGGAATCCGAGTGTTCCCATGAGCGAGATATACTCCCAAATTCTAATAACACAAAATCCGTATTTTCATATTATTAGACTGGTTTGTCATCGAGTTTGTACTTACACAAGCAACACGACGGGTGCCACATGTTGAGCAGGGTCTGCTCACTCTTCAGGAGAACCTGAGATCACCCTAAGTTTATGATTGGGATCGTGATGCTCAGTCTTCGGGAGCACATGAGATCACCCTAAGTTTATGATTGGGATCGTGATGCTCAGTCTTTGGGAGAACCTGAGATCACCCTAAGTTTATGATTGGGATCGTGATGCTCAGTCTTCGGGAGCACATGAGATCACCCTAAGTTTATGATTGGGATCGTGATGCTCAGTCTTTGGGAGAACCTGAGATCACCCTAAGTTTATGATTGGGATCGTGATGCTCAGTCTTCGGGAGCACATGAGATCACCCTAAGTTTATGATTGGGATCGTGATGCTCAGTCTTTGGTTTTCTATGTTGTGTTGTTGTTAGTGTGTTTTGTCTTTTTCTTTTTTAAATGGCGTTGTCAGTTTATTTTCGACTTATGAGTTTAATTGTTCCCCATGGTATCTTTCGCCTCTCTTTAACGACTATTTTTAAAACTCAACCCTCGGTCTTATACTCTCGACCAGTGCACTCGGGCTAAATATAAAATAACATCTTTGATGATGAGGATATTTGCAGGACATTTACAATAGATTTTTGAAACATATATGATAAGTTTCAGAGAGTTTAAGCGCTCATACAGAAACAACTGCTTGACTACCTACATGTATCTTCGATTTTCTAATTGACCATTGACGAGCCTATTGTAGACAAATAACGCGTCTGGCGTACTTTATCATACGAAGTAACTGTCTTTAAATTATAATCCTGGTACCTTTGATAACCATTTAATTGTTTTCTTAGGGATGTTTCGTCACTGGTGGTATCAACAGCCAATCTCGGGCGCTAGTATGGATATCAATGGAGAGAATGTTTGAAAAGTTTTGTTTTAATGCATTAAACCTTTAGTTTGTTTTCGGCCTTCACACTATTTGGATTTGAGTAACAGTCATGTGTCTTGTTTAGACGAAATGCGTGTTGTCGAATTAAATTATAAGTTTGGTATATCTTTGAAGAGTTTTCATTGTTTTTTTACCCAAAATAAGTAAATGCAACATTACAAGATTGCGTTCTGAATCTCCTATTTTATAGTTATCTAATTTCCTAAAAGCTATTGTCTGATTTGCTGTTATATCCCGTTATAGTTGATTGCCTTAGATGGATAGGGATATTCATTCCCTTGAGGTCCATTTTTGTAATTTATATCTCCATGTTCAGGGTTGAGTTCAATATCGTAGCTGCTACGTAGCTGCTATCAATATCTATGTAGCAGCTAGTCTATAGCTACACGTTTAATAGTCAAAATCTACATAGCTCTACGTAGCAGCTACGATATTGAACGCGGCCCAGGTACTTATAGTTATACATCCCTAGCCTTCTTATTATTTAGGGTTGAGCGTTTCGTGTGAAGCTAAATTCAGTAAAGAGCTTCGGACGCACCACAATAATGCATAAAGTGTTATTTTCAACTAAAAATTAGCCAGGAAGTATTTGTAGTCCAGACCTGTTGTGTCCAAAACCTGATTAAGGATAATAGATGAAGTCAATAATAATGAGAAGCTCGATCCATTATAGATTATTACACGTTTATATTGGACAATCGATCTCTCACTACCATAAAGGTGAGCAAAATTGTCCGTAAAGTGTTCAGTAATTGGGGAATTATAGACCGATCACTCATGTCCATTGCTAAATTAATTAACTAAGGTGTAAACACACCAATAAAGGTAGCTAATAGATTTCTGGCAGCACACAAGAAATTACAGACATCAAATGGACAGTACATATAGTCATGTTGTTAATTAGAACATTTTATGCTGAACTTTTCCGTTGTTTGTTGCTTAAATTTTTATAGAAGGTCATGTGTTTTAAACATGTATAAAGACAGGACACAACACCTATGCTTTAATGTAACATGACATTAAACGGTGTTAAACGAAAAGTGCTTGACAGTGAATGAATATTACAATTTCTTATTAAAAAATCGCTAATTTGTTTTTTTTTGTTGTTGTTCCTTTATTTCAAGGATTTATATTGTAAGAAACATGATATTCAAAAATCCGTTTGTTTGTTAATTCCTTTAAAATTAATGAGTTTTTCGAGAAACGTACAAGTTGACGCATTTTTCAATTTCTAAAAATAAGTCGGACTTGGGCAGATTATCAGGATTCCGTTTTCCTGAAAGAAAAATACAAGGTAATGATTCCGGAGAGAAACATTATTGTTGCAATGCACTTCAATTGTTTTTCTTTTACTAATTGTGACTTGGACGAAGATAGTTGTTTCATTGGCACTCATACCATATCTTCTTAAATCTACTTGCATAAAAACAGAACAAATTACAATAGCTTTTTCATCTCTATATCTGGAATAATGTGTATGAAATCAGCTTCATATATCAATATTGTTTTAGGAGTCTCTGGTTAAATTTAACACAAAGCACACGTTTCGGTATTTATCTACTGTATATTAATATACCGGGTGTGGCACAGTCACCTCTGAGTAAATATCATGATGGAAAAAATGAAAAATAAAACCAAAATAATGTCAATGGAAAATGTTGATCTTAATTTTATATGTTGTAATGGCCGTAAACAATAAGAAGAGACGAAAACTTCAAATGATATGAAAAACAAAATTAGCATCAAAGGGTAAATAAAAGAAGAATTTATGGGTGCAGTACGTATTTCTTTGTTCTGCACGGCGTCCTACAAAGATGTCGTATCTGCCTTCTATTGTTTCAGACTTCCATGACAACAAATGTCTATACTTCTCCATAAAAGACGTCATACAAATGACAAACTGTTTTTATGGAAAAAATTAACTACCACAATAAAAGATCAATAAGGATCAATAATCGGTTTATTGATTCCGGAAAATCGAACATCTATAAAGAAATTCTTGTGATGGTAAGGTATGATTGACGTTTTTATGTCACTATGCCGGAGGTGTTTTGTAGTATGTCTGTCGAATAAAAAAAGAACCAAACGTCTTTTAGTAATACCAAGGATTTGTATATACAAATCCTTGGTAATACTCAGTCGGAAATATCAATTTAAGTAATAAACTATATAAGTATTATACAATGTAATGTGTTTTATATTACTATACTGTGTAACTGTACTGTTAACAAAATTCAATGAAAATGTATAACAAACTCACAATCTTCTTTTTCATTTGTGTTCCTGTTTTTTGTAATACAAAATTTTGAGAAATGATGTGTTTCATATATAATTTTGTTAATTCGTGCGACAAATATAGTAATACACTAAAATTTCATGGAGCTGATGTATTTCATTTTCGATACTGTTAAGGAATTGCTAGAATTTGAATATGATGAAAATAAAATTTCATTTTAGCAGACTACATGTAGGACATTTTGTCTTAAACGCTATTTCCATTGGGGAAAAATACACTGTTAATTTAATGAGTCAAACAAGTTTCTGGCTTTACCTATACCAAGAACACTCAACCTAAATAAAAATGAAAGTCACGAACGTATACATACTTGAAAAATAGGGAAATAAATGGCCATAACAAAAAGCCAAATTCAATGTTAGGTCAACTTTGTGGTGGGGTGATGATTCGGGATTGGGGTGGGGCTTGGACTTTAGTTTATTAGTATCAACGGAGAATATGCAAAATTATAAATGATATCACAACCTAAGCAATGACCTCTGAGCCGATCAAGTTCTAAATTCACCGAATACCCATTGAAGAAGGAATTCATAAACTTTTATTTGTACACTCAGAATTTGAATTCAACGTTGTTTAGAATTATTTTAAAACATAGATATTCATGAAAGGACTTTTGCATTTTTAACTTGTATTTTATTTTAACATCTCTTTGATCAAAATGTGGTTTTCTTATTGTTGGTTAAAACCGTTATGAATATTTTCGAATTGATTTAGTTCTCGTTTTTTATATGGTTATTTAAAGCTTTGATAATTTTAGACAAATTGGTATTATGATTCAATTGGTCATGTTTTGATTTATTGTTAGAATGTTTAACGCATTTTGTGTTTGTACCAAGATAGGCTACATGTACCATTGCCGTATTCTGTATATACCTGTCAGGATATTATAATTCAGTGGTTTTCGTTTGTTGCTGTACATACAATCATTGTTGCATTGTACATAAATCAGGCCGTTAGTATTCTCGTTTGAATTGTTTTACATGTGTCCTTTTTGGACTTGTATAGCTTGGTAAGGCCGTTTATTTTTTATTTTCATTGTTGAAGATTGTACGGTTACCTATAGCTTACTTCTACGTAATTTGGTCTCTGGTCGAGAAATGTCTCATTGGTAATTATACCACATCTTCTCATTTTAACATTGGTTGTCGTTGTTGTATATCTTTGTCCCCTTGTAGTTGATGTGTTTCCGCCGGTGTTGATTTAGGACCCGGATTTGTTTTCGTTTAATCGGTTTATGACTATTAAACAGCGGTATGCTACTGTTGCCTGTATATGCGGTAGCAGTGGCGGATCCAGGAGGGTCCGGGGGTAGGAACCCCCTTTTTTGGACGATCAATGCATTTGAATGGGGACCTATGGTTGGAACCCCCCTTTTTAAAATGGTTGGATCCGCCCCTAGGTAGGTTTTATCATGCTGTTTTTGATTATAGTTGTGGTATTTACTGTGGTATTTACTGCATTATTTAAATTCTATGATTGACAAAAAAGGATACAGGTATTTACAGCAAAACATATGCATGGTTTCAAATGTCCTAGAGTCATGCTTTTTCTTATAAGTTTATTCATAAAATGTGTGAAACATGTATTTGTTTTCGAAAAGACACTTCATCAAAAAGTTACAAGATGCACATTTCGACAATGAATGTCTCCTCAAAGGAGCTGGAGGCGAAATATTTGAAAATCAAAAACTTATTAAAAAATATAATGAGTTTATAAATTAATGTGTCAGATATGGACACTACTAACAAATCTGTATTACAAAATTAAATTGTACCAGACTGCCATTCTCTAGAGATTTGTTAAGGGTAATGAAATATCACATAGCGAGTTAGTCTCAACTTCACCGGTTTCATCTTTGCTAGCCAAGGGTTACCATCCAGTCTCCAGAAGAGGAAGGGACTGGATCGTAACCCTTGGTTAGCGAAGATGAATTAGTCTATGGTTAATACAGTTTATTCCGTCATGTAAACAAACAACTCCGAGATGGTCACTTTATGGTCAATGTGCAACATCATAGAGAAATTACTGAAAAAAACAACAACAAAAAACAGTGATAGAATAAAACAAATATCTGTTCTTTAACAATTACAACGGTAAAAGATAGTCTAATCGATTAAACCCTTTACAGTAAATGGACAATGAATTTCATAAAGTTTGCATAACATGGACTAGAACAGTTGCCGATTTGGGCAATATGCTCCACAGGTCTATCTATATACGATATACGATATAATACACATTGTCGGAAAATTCATTTGCATGAGCTTTAGAAACAGGATGAAAAGCGAGGTCGGTGATATTTTCTCCTGGTTCATAGCGGGTACAAATATTTTTTATATTTTCCGACAATGTAAATGTATTGTTTGAGGATAAAAACAATACATGTACATAGTCGGAAAAATATGAAATTATTTGTAAAAACAATACATGTACATTGTCGGAAAATATAAAATTTATTTGTACTCGCTATAAAACAGGAGAAAATATCGCCGAATCTCTTATTGTTAAAATCTAAATTATTGTCTCTAACTTTTCAAAAAAATCAACATATTGTGAAAGAGGACCGCGATGAGGACCCCAAAATGAAGTTTTACGCCAAAACAAAACCCATCCAAATTACCTCTTGCCAACACGGAAGCGGGGTACTTGGAGACTTAATTTTTACCAATAAGGCAAACATTTATGTGTGTGCCTGTTATTTGTACAATAGTTGGCTAATTGTAGGATAAAGGATTTTATTAGAGAAAGGGAAGGATGATTCAAACAATGTTTAAACATCTAGTTTTAATTGGATATTAAGTGTAATTATTATATTCAACTTTATTGATAAACACATATCCGAATTTAATCATTATATTTTCTAGTTAGATAAATCGAATATTGAGACTTATTATCAAATCTGTGACACAGATCGAATATGAACTTTAATATTAAGGTGACTTATAGAGCCATTGGGTCGGATATATATGTGTATATTATGTTAAATTATGTTAATTGACATATTATAGTAATTACGCAAGTCACTCTACTAAAGATATTGCTACTAAATGATGTACTGACTAAATCTTACCATTTCACTGAGTTATAACGAATATATATTTTTTGACAAATTCTCCTACCTTTCGCATCACCTATTCCCTTAATAAATCCACTGGATTAATTGGTCCCTTGAAGTCAAAGACAAATATTTTTTTCTTAATCGCCCGGTATCTTTCTGTCCGGTTCATGCAGGTATTACTTTCATCATAAGGGGTTGGAAAGGATCTTGGAGAGACAGATAAATTTATTTTCAATAGA